>NW_006408537.1:16624315-16626586 GCF_000296735.1 Chrysochloris asiatica | reverse complement strand
TCATTGTTGAAATGTCTTACTATCTCATTATAGAAGTGAAATCAGGTAATTAAGTGGATGTGGCAATCTATCTGGCAGGGCGGAAAGATAGAAGAGAGGAAATTATCAAATATTTCTGAGTACCAATTACCTCATAATTTAAAATATTTTAGTAATAATTATTAGTTAAATAAAGTGTTCCAAAATACAAAGTTTTGATGGAAAATTAAAATACTGTTATAGCCAAGTATTTTTTGTAGTTGAATACTCATTGATTCCAGAATTACATATTAGGAAATTCATTAATTTTAAAACATGAAGACATATGGATATTGTTGTTAAGTGCAATAGAGTCAGTTCCGACTCATAGTGACCCTGTATAGGGTTGCAAGGAGTGGCTGGTGAGTTTGAACTGCTGACCTTGCAGTTTAAACCAAATTTGTGGTCCAGTGCTTGTGGGATAACCGCAGTGCCACATCAGGACTCCATATGGATATTGTTGTTAAGTGTCTTCGAGTTGGTTCCGACCCATAGCGACCCTATATAGGGTTTCCAAAGATGAGCTTGAACTGCCAACCTTGTGGTTCAAAGTGACTTTGCAGTCCAGTGTATTAACCCACAGTGCCACACCAGGACTATTCACAATTATAGAAAGAACTTTACTTTGAATTATCATTTTTTGGAGTAAGATCATGTCATTAAAATAGTCACACTTTTTAAAAGAATACGGCTTCCCCCCTTTTATAATAAACATTTTAGACATATTTTTTTTTTATTTTACTTGTTAAATATTAGTGGTCCTTAACATATAAATCTAGGTATTATAAAGAGAAATTGACCAGTATAATTTATCTTTCTCCTCTGATTGTAGATGATTACAGATAATTCACATCAGTGGTTGACCTTGACTTGGTTTAAGGGAGTCAGGTGGAATTTTTATGTTTAACAGTCTGTTGAGAAGAATTATATTATTCCATTCCAAGTTCTAATCTATCTAGATCTTTACAGTAATATATCTAGATCTCACCTGATTTATTTTAGAGTCAGATCTTACATTTTAATGGCAAATCAATTATCTATATTTATTGAAACCTAAAGGCATCATGGTTATTTCAATTATTATGAAATTTTCTTTTTTATGTTTGGTAGCAAGGGACAGAAAACCTACTAACATTATTTTATCGAAAAATGCAATTTTAACAGTGAATAATACAGATGACCTTATAGACATCCACATACAGGAAACACAGTATACTCCGAAATATAATCAAATCACAGAATGATTATGATTAATGATTCATTTATCATTCAATGTGCGTGTTTTTATTTTTACTTCAAAGTGGAGACAATCTTCCGCTTAGGATAATTCTAGTATTACACTGTAGAATCAGCACTGGATTGTGAACCACAAAGTTAGCAGTTCATACCCACCAACTGCTCCTTGGAAGCCCTGTGTAGGGTTGCTATGAGTTGGAACCAACTCAATGGTACTTAGCAGCAAAAACTGTAACTTGTAACTATACTTATTGTTGTTGGAAGGTACCATCAAATCCGTTCAGACTCATAGTGATCCTATGCAGAACAGAATGAATCAATGCCTGGTTCTGACCATCCTCACAACTGTTGTCATATTTGAATCACTTATTGCAGCCACTATTTGCGTCAATCCATCTATTTGGGGTCTTCCTGTTGTTGACTGACCCTCTGCCAAGCATGATATCATTTTCCAGGAACTAGTTCCTTTGATAACATTTCCAAAGAATGTGAGAGCACAATACATTGATACACTGATATAAGATTTAAATATGTTGATTCTTCTAAGGACTTCTTTATCCATTACTTAGCTTTTACATGCTTATCTTGTTTTTGTTGTAAGTGCCCTTGAGTCGGTTCCAGCTCACAGAGACCCTGTATAGGATTTCCAAGGCTTGTAAATCTTTGCAGGAACAGAAAATCCCATCTTTCTTCACAAAGCAGCTGGGGGCTCAAATTGTAGACTGTGTGGTTAGCAGTTCATTGCTCCCCTTGCAAGCATATGAAGTGATTGAAAATACCATGGCTTCTATCAGGCATACCTTAGTCCTCCAGGTGACATCTTTGCTCTTTAGCCATTTAAAGAGGTCTTTTACAGTAGGTTTGTCTAATGCAGTACATCTTTTGATTTCTCAACTGCTGCTTTCATGAGTATTGATTATAGATCCAAGTAAAAATAAATCTTTGACAACTTCAATCTTTTCTCCATTTATCATGATCTTATTTATTAGTCTAGTTATGAGGATCTACATTTTCTTT
>NW_006408537.1:16611584-16622810 GCF_000296735.1 Chrysochloris asiatica | reverse complement strand
CTGGGGGCTCAAATTGTAGACTGTGTGGTTAGCAGTTCAGTGCTTATCCTACAGAACCACAGTGCTCCCCTCACAAGCATATGAAGTGATTGAAAATACCATGGCTTCTATCAGGCACACCTTAGTCCTCCAGGTAATATCTTTGCTCTTTAACCATCTAAAGAGGTCTTTTGCAGTAAATTTGCCTAATGCAGTACATCTTTTTATTTCTCAACTGCTATTTTCATGAGTATTGATTGTAGGTCCTCTCTCTGCTTTGGCAATTCTATAAAGCTCTTTTAGGGCTGCCGATATATGCCTAAAGTGTATACTGGTGATGGGATGCTATGATCCTGTGTAGGATTTTCAAAGCTATAAATCTTTCTTTCTTTATGGGTGTAGAAAGCGTCGTCTGTCTCCCACAAAACAGCAGTTAGTTTTGAACTGTTGACCTTTAGGTTAGCAGCCCAACTCCTAACCTCTGTGCTACCAGAGCTCCTTACTACTGTGCCCTAAATTTCATCTTGAAGGCTCTCAACTCTAATTCCATGAGTCAGCAAATTTGGCTCCCTAAATTAAGTGCCTAGAGGCACTCTACTCTACAAGCAAAAACACTGCCCAAAGTCACTCAGCTTCACTTGATTAGGAAACTTGGAAACCTACTGCTCTGTTTGATTCTCTAGTTCTTGGTTTTGATGCTGCTGTTTCTCTCTTCTTTCTCTGCTACTTCTGTGTCACAGGTTTCTGTACCTAGATTGAGGCAGTTTAATGCATAGGGATGTTGGATTGCAAAGGACTTGCTTCACTCCTGGCTGTTATTTGAGTGTAGATTCTCCTCTGCTGCTTCTGAGATGGATCATTTCAAATCCAGCAAGATGACAACATTGCCCAATCCCCATATTAGATTTCCAAGTGTTTACAATCACAATCCTGTTAACAAATACTCACAAGTGAACTATGTAATCTATCAGCATCTTTCTCCATCTTCTCTTAGCCAGACCTATCAGAAAAGAGTTATATAGTACAGTTTACAAATATTAAAGTTAGAAGAGATGTTAAATGATTCACTGCATCAGAGTCCTGGTGTACTGTTGTGAGTTAATGTGCCAGACTGCAAAAGCATTTGAACTGCAAGGTCAGTGGTTCAAGCTCACCAGCCGCTCCTTGGAAACCCAATATAGGGTTACTATGGGTCAGAACCAACTCGATGGCACTTAAACAACAACAACAATATCACAGTGGTACTTTCAGTGTTCTTCTCCAACACTATAATTTAAATACATCAATTTTTAAATGGCCTTTTTTATTCATTGTCCAACTTTAACATGCATACGACGTGATTGAAAATACCATTGCTTGGATCAGATACCTAAAACTGACATCTTTGTTCTTTAGTACTTTGAAAGGGCCTTTTACTGCAGATTTATCTAAAGCATTATGTCATTTGATTTCTTACCAGCTGCTTCCATTAGCATTGATTATAGATACAAGCAAAATAAAATATTTAACAATTTCAATCTTTTCCCTGCTTATTATGATGATAATTATAGGTCCAATTGTGAGGATTTTCATTTTCTTTACATTGTGGTATTATCAATAGTTGTAGTCTTTGATCTTCATCAGAAAATATTTCAAGATATAGATATTCAGATAACACAGCCTTCCAGCAAGCAAGGTTGTGTCATCTGCATATCACAGATTGTTAGTGAGTCTTCCTCCAATCCCAATGCCATGTTCTTCATCATATAATCCTGTCTCTCAGATTATTTGCTCAGTATACATATTGAATAAATACGGTAATAGGATACAAGCCTGACACACAGTTTTTCTAATTTGAACTATTCAAAATACCCTTGTTCTGTTTAAACTCCTGCTTCTTGGTCTATGTAAAGGTTACTCGTAAGCACAATTAAGTGTTCTGGAATACCCATTATCACAATGATATTTATAGTTTATTGTGACTCACACAATGCAAATTTGGATGTCTTTGAATGTGACCATAAAGCCCAAGTAAGCATCTTTCTGGCATTCTCTGCTTAAACCAAGATCCATCTGATGTCAGCAATGATGAACTTCTTTCCGCATCCTCTTCTGGATCTGGCTTGAATTTATAGCAGCTCCCTGTTAATGTACTGCTAAAAACAGTTTTTGAACTATTTTTAGCAAAATTTTACTTGCAATTAACCTCACAGATGTCAATATTTACAAAACATAGATTAATTACATTTGATCAAGACTAATTACATCAGACTATTCAGTGGTGGTGATTGCATTGTTAGCTCTCATTATGGGGGATTTGTTGTTGCTGTTGTTAGGTGATGTTGTCAGTTCTGACTCATAGTGACCTTATGTACAACTAAATGAAAAGTGTCCAGCCCTGCACTATCCTCACAACTGTTGTTACACTTTATGCCATTTCTGCTGCCACTGTGTTAATGTATCTCATTGGGGGTCTTCCTTTCTTTCTCTGACATGCCACTTTACCAAGCACAATGTCCTTCTCCAAGGACTGGTCCCTGCTGATGACATGTCCCAAGTATGAGAGATGAAGTCTCATCATCTTGTCTTATAAAGTGCATTCTGGTTATGCTTTTTACAAAACAGATTAGTTTGTTCATCTCGCATTCCATGGCACTTTTGATATTCTTCTCAAACATCATGATTAAAATGCAACAATTTTTCTATGGTCTTCCTTATTCATTGTCTAACCTTCACATACGTATGAAGCAATTGAAAATACCATCTCTTGGATCAAACTTATCTTAGTTCTGAAACTGTTATCTTTGGTTATTGGCACTTTTAAGAGTTATTTTGCATTAAATTTACCTAATGCAATACCTTGTTTGATGTGTTGGTTGCTTTCATGAGCTTTGATTGTGAACCCAAGCAAGCTGAAGTCTTTAACAATTTCAATCTTTTCCCCATTTATCATGATGTTATTTATTGGTCAAGTTGTGAGGATTTTTGTTTTCTTTACATTGAAATACAATCTGTACTGAAGGATGTGGTCTTTGATCTTCATCAGTAAGTATTTTAAGTCCTTTTTGATTCCAGCAAGCAAGAACGTATCAGCTACACATCACAAGTTGTTCATGAGTCTTCCTTCAATTCTTATGCCACATTCTTCTTCATATAATCCTGCTTCCCATATTATTTTCTCATCATAAATATTGAATAATTATGGTGAAAAGATATAATCCTGGTGCACACACTTCCTGATTTAAAAACCACTCAGTATCCCCTTGTTCTGTTCTAAAGACTGTCTCTTGGTCTATATACAGCTTCTTCATTAGCACAATTAAGTGTTCTGGAATATCCATTTTTTTTCAATGAACTTTACCCAGATTTAAAATCTGTTCTGTATGTGCAACGAAGTGTGAGTAATGAAGTTTGACCTCTCATTATTCATGATCTTTTTCACCATTAATATAGCAGTTCAGCAATAAAGATATTTTAGTGTATAATATGTAGAGGTTAAATACATTAAGATTTGCCCTGAGATAGAAATGAGTTTGAATTCAGTCTCACTTATTTAACTGTCTGAAATTAAGCAAGACAGTTAATATAAGCATATATTAGAGAAATTTTGAGAACATTTGTCTTAAGTTTATTTTCAGAACAGACACTGAAAAATCAATAGCAAATGTGGTATAAAAACTGGAATGCTAACCACAAGGTCGGGGATTGGAGCACACCAGCTGCTTCCCTGGAGAAAGATGAGTCATTCTGCTCCCCAAAATATTTATAGCCTCAGAAACCCTATATAGGACCACTCTGAGTTGGGATGAAAAATTCAACTTTATAGTTTTCAGTATTTTCCAGTGGAGATAAAAAGGGTAAAAATTTAACTTGACTGCTTGGTAAATTATTGGCTAACCAAGAATCAAATTCTATGATTAGAGCTGTAAAACTACAAACAGAACTACTCACAATTAACATAGCAGACTTGGTTTCTCCTAGAGTCAACATTTTCTGTGCCAAAATGTTCTAATTGCTTGGATCATATCAATGAGCTGGCAGATTTGTCAGTCACCACAATCCACCTGCCTCTCATGTCCTGGCATTTAGGAGCTTAAGCTTCCTGCCAAGTGTTCTAATCTTCTTTTCTCTACCCCATAAGGTTTTGCTGTTGTGGTTTTTTCTCATTTCTTTCTTTTTTAAAGCCATTTATCCTGAGTTATCTGATTATTATCCTAATTCCTTTGGCAAAACTTGTCACTTGTTTAATTTTTATCCATTTTACCTTTTTTTCTTACCAACAGAATCCTGACAATTTGGCAAAGAAAACGGCATTTCCTAGTTTCATTTTCAAAAAAGCTGCCATGATGGCAAAGGACTGGCCAATAGAATTGAACAGATTTCTGCTCAGGGTCATTGAGAGATCATCGTAGGAAGAGGAGGGGATTAAATGGCATATATATTATGCCTTTCCTTTTCTTATTGCCTCCAAAGCAAAAGGGACACTGAGAGTACTTGTGGCCACCTTGTAACCACGACTTCATCACCTTGAGAACAAGAGCCTAAGGTGACAAATGGCACATACAGATTGTGGAACATCAGTAATATCATTGAACACATACCCTGAGGGTAACTGATATTACTAGATGGTTTTTCTGGCAGGGCTAACCTCTACTTGAGTTTCTTCATTATCCACTTCAGAAACTTTCTGATGTGGTCTGGACGATGACAGAGAACAAGTATTCAGTAAATTCTAAGGGTTTTAAGAGTTATTTTTCTGGAACTAAAGACAAAGATGAAATTACTTTAAATAACCACTCACTGCAAATAAGTGGTTTCTGACTCATAGCTACCATACAAGACAGAGTTGAACTGCACCTCAGGGTTTCTCAGACTGTAAATCTGTACGGAAGCAGACAGCCTCATCTTTCTGATGAGGACATTACGTAAAGTTAATGTAAACCTCAGAGGTAGTAAGATGTGGGGGAGGAGGAAGCATATTTTAATATGTCTTAGTCTTTTAATGAATCTGTCTGTGGGTTAGGTATTATGTTGCTAACTGCAAGGTCAGCGGTTCAAATTTACCTGCCATTTCTTGGAAGAAAAATGAGGCTATCTGTTCCAGCAAAGATTTACAGTCTCAAAAAACCTATATAGGATCTTTATGAGTTAGAATCAAGTTGATGGCAGTGGATGGTGTCTCTGGGACAGAACACTGGAGGCATAGTGGTTAAGTAATCTGTTGCTAACTGAAATGTATGTAGTTCAAACTCACTAGCTGCTTCACAGGAGAAGATGTGGCAGTTGGCTTTTGTAAAGCTTTACACTCAGCCTTGACAACTCTGTTGGGCATTTCTACTCTGTTCTATAGGATTGTTATGAATCAAAATCCAGTCAGAGGCAAAAACGGGGTTTGTGTCTCTGAGCTGTTAACTTCACACTCAGCTTTCCCTCCCTTAGATGAGAGAGGGAGTCTAGAACCAGTTATTGGGAGTCCTTGAGTGGTTCAAAACATTAACTTCCTTAATGTATTCAGTTACTAACTGAAAAGTTTGAGGTTCAAGTCCACCCATTGCTGCCTAGAAAAAATTGGTGAGTGCTTCTGAAAATTCAGCCGCTGAAAAGCTAACATAGAACTCTTTACAGAGTGGCTTCTGCTACAGCTAAAAGGCTCTGTATTTGAGGTACTTTTCATTTCTCTAATTTTCAGGGTCATAGTGACCTCAATTTTCTAATATATCTAAGGAACATTTTTATTTTCAGATTGGTCAATTTTTCTTGTTGTGTGGGTAGGAGAGATACCTTCTAAGTTCTTTGCAAATTGGAACAGAAACTGGAATATTTCTGTTTTCTAAATTTCTGCCCATGGTTGCAAAAATCTCCTATTTGTTTCTCTTGCTATTTGTGGCAATAATAAAATTGAGCATACTACATGACATTGTGGAAAGAGAGGTTGCAACAGAAATAAATTATGGAAAATATTATCCAACTATATGTGGGTTAAAGTGTCAGATTGCAAAGTCATTTGAACTGCAAGGTTGGTGGTTCAAGCTCACCAGCTACTCCTGGAAACCCTATACAGGGTCTCTATGGGTCAGAATCGACTCGACAGCAGTTAATAACAACATAGGGTATCAGTATCTTTTAAAAAATAAATGCTATATGTAAGGAATGATGCAAAATCCCTTCTTCATGAACAGAGTAGAAATAAAAATAGACTTGATTGTATTATATTATCTTAAGCTATTTTCTACTGAAGAACTGATAAAAACCCTAAAATACATATGACTTTTCTTTCTGAAAAATTAAATATATACCATAATTATAAATTGTCAAGCATAATAAATTACTGCTGATAGTGGTTAGAAAGGGAAATACAGAAGTAAATTTTGTTTTTGCTGCATTTTAAATACAATGAGTTTTACAGTCCCATTGACTTATTTTCTAGGAAAATCTTAGTAACACCAGAGATATAACTTGTTCTCAAATTGTTTGCTATATATTTTAAATTAAAAAAGAATCTATAAACAGAAACAGTTGTATGCCTGTAACTTTTTTTGTCCGTAAAAATAAGACATAACTACAAAAAAAAATAATTTGTTAATAAAGTCATAATTTCCAGATTTCCAGACTCATACCTTACACTTACATGCTTTTTGTATACTAGCAAGTCTTAGTAGTATCTAAATACTTAACAGCTGGCATGATACAGGAAAAAAAAAATGGACAGCAATCTTAAAAAGCAAAGAAATACAGTCATAAGTGCAAAAGCTAAAAAAAAAAAAAGAAAAGAAAAACCGCCTTCGGTTAAAAACAGTAAATGTTAGAGAGTGTGGACTTCTCAAATTTCTTTGGCTCACAGGCCACAGATCCACACTGTGATCTAGTCCATATTACAGCCTTTATTCATCTTTCAACTATTCTAGCTGAATCCTTTTATATCCACTTCCTTCTATCTTAGATGAGCAAGTGCTCAATTCTCTTATTTTCCTGCTTAGATCATCTATCTTTGGATTTGGCCAGTTTGTTTTCTGCAATCTCAGGAAACTAATGAATTTGGAAAAAATCATGAAGTTGAAATTATGTGATTCCTTTACATTATAAGATGGCAGTGGTGCTCCTTTGAGTTATCCACACCTAAAAGCAAAAGCACATTTAATTTTTATTTGGCAGATAATCATCCCCAGCTTTTTATTATCTTTCTCCCAAATTGTCAATATTGTTGTTGTTAGGTGCCATCGAGTTGCTACCGAGTTACAGCGACCTTACGCACAGAAGAGTGAAACACTGCCCAATCCTGGGCCAACGTCACTACTGTTGTCACGCTTGAGTCCATGGATGTTGTCACTTGGCCAATCCATCTCGTTGGGGTTTTCCTCTTTTTCTCTATGATGTCTTCCTCTGTTTCTCTGACCCTCCACCTTACCAAACATGATATCCTTCTCCAGCGACTGGTCCCTCCTGACAATATGTCTGAAGTATGAGAGACGAAGTTTGGCCTCTTGGCCTCCAAGGAGCACTGTGGCTGCATGTCTTCCAAAATGAATTTTTGGTTCTTTTGGCAGCCCATGGCACTTTCAATATTCTCCTCCAACACCATAACTCAAATGCATCAATTCTTCTACAATCTTCCTTATTCACTGTCCAGTGAATATAATTTTGCATGCATATAAGGCTATTGAAAATACCATGGCTTGGGTCAGGCACAACTTAGTCCTCAAGCTGATATCTTTGCTCTTCATCACTTGAAGAAGGTCTTGTGCAGCAGATTTGCCTAATGAAATACATTGTTTGATTTCTTGATTGCTGCTTCCATGAGTGTTGATAGTTGATCCAAGAAGAATGAAGTCCTTGACAACTTCAATCTTTTCTCCTTTGATAAAAATGTTGTTCATTGGTCCAGTGATGAAAATTTTTGTTTTCTTGACACTGAGATGTAATCCATAGCAAAGGCTGTGCTGTTTGGTCTTCATCAGTAAATGTTTTAAGTCCTCTTCACTTTCAGTAAACAAGGTTGTATTGTCTGCATATTGCAGGTTGTTAATGAGTCTTCCTCCAATCCTGATGACACGTTTTTCATCATATAAGCCTGTTTTTTGGATTATTTACTCAGCATACAGGTTGAATAAGTATGGTGAAAGAATACAACCTTGTCACACACTTTTCTTAATTTTAAACCATTCAGCATTCCCATGTTCTGTTCGAACAACTGCCTCTTGGTCCATTTACAGATTCCTCATGAGCACAATGAAGTGTTTCGGAATACTCATATGTCACAATGTTGTCTATAGCTTGTCATGATCCACACAATTGAAAGCCTTTGCATAGTCAATAAAGCACAGGTTAACAAATTTCTGGTATTTTCTGCTTTCAGCCAAGATCCATTAGTCATCAGCAATGATATCCCTCATTCCACGGCCTCTTCTGAATTTGGCTTAAACCACTGGAAGTTCTCTGTCAATGTATCCTTGCAGCCATTTCTGTCTTACCTTTAGTAAAACCTTTTTCGCATGAGATATCAAAGAGATTATCTGATGATTCCCACATTTTGTTCACTCACCTCTCTTTGGAATGGTTACAAATACAGATCTCTTCCAATAAGTTGACCAGATAATTGACTTCCAAATTTCTTTTGTAAGTTTGTGTTACTGTGGTGACTTTTGAGTTATTGTGAATCTGAAAGCTATACCACCAGTATTTTAAATACCAGCAGGGTCACCCATAGTGGACAGGTTTCAGATGAGCTTCCAGACTAAGACAGACTAGGAAGAAGGAGTGATGAACTACTTCTGAATATTTAGTCACTGAAAACTTTATGAATAGCAGAGAAACACTGTCAGATATAGTGATGAAAAATGAGCCTCAGGTTGAAAGGCACTCAAAATGAGACTGGGGAAGAGCTGCCTCCTCAAAGAAGAGTTGACCATGATGATGCAAATGGAGTAAAGCCCTTGGGAGAAAAGCCCATGGGGCACAACTCAAAAAGAAGAGAAACATCTGTAAACATCCAATGAAAATCGGAACATGGAATGTACAAAGTATGAATCTGAGAAAATTGGAAATAGAATGCATAAACATTGATATCTTAGGCATTAGTGAACTGAAATGGACTGGTATAGGCCATTTTGAAACTGAAAACCACATGGTTTACTATGCCAAAAATGACAAATTGAAGAAGAATGGTGTTGCATTCATCATCAAAAAGAACATATCCAGATTGATCATGAGGTACAACGCTGTCTGTGATAGGATAATAACCATACCCCTACAGGGAAGCCCAGTTAATACCATTATTATTCAAATTTATGCACCAACCACTAAAGCCAGAGAGGTTGAAACAGAAGAATTCTACCAACTTCTTCGATCTGAAATCGATCAAACATGCAATCAAGATGTATTGATCATGACTGGTGATTGGGATGCAAAGTTTGGGAGCAAAGAGGAAGTATCACTAGTTGGAAAATATGGCCTTGGTGATAGAAATGATGCTGGAGAATGCACGATAGAATGCTACAAAATTCATTTCAAATTATCAATGGAGCTTAACAATAGCTGCCCATTCCATTGTCCTTTTAGATATTACTTTTTATTAATTTCCTTATATGCATATTTCACACCTGGTGTCTCTTTTAATGAGAAGAGTATACAAGTTTACTACCAATGACACTTTATACATTGCACAGCTACCTTTTTCAAGGCACTGTTTATGCTTAATCTATTACCAATGATAGGGTTTTCATTGCTAGCAGAGCAGCAAGTGATTCAGTCTCAAACATTTATTTTAAATGTGCTTTTTAAATTTTATTTTTAAACCACTCCTGGCACCCTCACATGTAGGTTATGTTTCATGAGAAATGGAATGATTCTATCAGGAATATGCTCTTGGGATAATCATTCATGTAAAGAAAAAACAAAAGCAGGCCTTCCCAATAAAGGTTTCAATTGACCCCACAGAGAGTTCTGAAACTAGGGTATCACACAAAACTGTCCTGAATTTTTATATCCCTATGTTGAATGATTTTTTTGTTTTGCTTTGTTTTTAATGTTTTATTGTAAATTATGTGATCATTTACATGGGAGACCATTAGCTTTACATTCATCCTATAGTATATTGTTTCATTGCCATGGTTACAATCCCCTCCATGCATCATCATCCAACCAAAAGGTATACCCTGCAAGCCTGCCCCTTGGTCATCAGCACACATCCCTCTCCCTCTCCGGGTCTAGAGTCCCCAGCCGTTCCATCTCTCCACGTCATTGTCTCTGCCTCCATGTCTGGTGTCACTGGTTCTCTGGGTAGGGTCTTGCACTCTGTTCTTCTCCATTGATGGTCCCAGAGACTTCTGCTCCTGGACTGTAAAGTCAACCACTCCCCTATTTTGCTACAAAATGTCTCCCTTGACATTTCCAACCTCAAAGTCTTGCATGGTCTTTTGATGGGAACTGTCCATGTGAAGAGTCATGGCATTGATAGGCATAGCTTTCTTCAGCTGAGACAATCTAAAAAGAGGGTTTATAGCTAGACTTGTCAATGTGCAATGCTTCAAATAGGGAGTAAAGCATTCAATTCCATAACAAATATCTGGACAGCCATAGTATTGATCATATTTACTTTTTAGTTACCATTTTTTTTTCTTTCAAGTAGAAGCAGCTTTTAAATTAATAGATATTATTATAGGAATTTGAAATTTAAAATATTGAAATTTCTGCTTTTACACAAACCACAGACTAGTTAGAAAGAAAAGTAATTAGGTAATAAAAATAATGTAGTATGGACATCTATCATCTAATTTCATTCTGGAAAACACTCCTACTGCCTAATGCTTTAGAATGGAAAGCACCTGTGTCAATATAACTTACATGATTGCTTGAAGAAATTCTTACCAGGAAGTTAGAAGTGCAAACCAGTAAACAGCTCCACTGTTTGCTTCAGGAAATTGTTGCCACAAAAGTATTGGTGAAAACAGTTTGCACATCTTAGCAAACAGCTGTCAGACAACATTCTTCACACCTTGAGAAATAGCTTATTTATCAAGACAAGAGTTCCATCAAAACTACCTCAAAATCCTCATCCTACTTTTCCACCACTCCTATGCTATTATTTAACAAATTTTGCTCAATTTCAAAAAGACTTATTTTAAACAACTTGAGTTGAGACTTTAAGAAGTTATAAATTCCCTAATTAACTAACATCTCCCTTTTGAAACAGTTACTGAAATTGTGTGAGGCTAGTATTTTCTGTCATTACAGCAAGCTTAACTTCATTTAATCAATAGATTTTTCTGATGG
>NW_006408537.1:16597300-16598286 GCF_000296735.1 Chrysochloris asiatica | reverse complement strand
ACAACAACATGTATAAAATCATATAATTTGCAAATAGACTTGTGTTCTTCTTTGCCAACTTGAATTCCTTTTATGTCCCTTTCTTGCCTTATAGCTCTGGCTAAGAATTCCAACACAATATTAATTGGGAGTAATGACAAAGGGCATCTTTTGTCTGGTTACTGTTTGCAAAGTGAATGCTTTCAGTTTGTCTCTATTGAGAGTAATGTAGGCTATTGGATTTGTATATATGCTCTTAGCTATGTTGAGAAATTTTCCTTCTTTTCCTACTTTGTTGAGTATTTTCATCAAGAATGGATATTGGATTACTTCAAATATCTTTCTTGCATCAAAAAATATGATCATATGGCTCTCTTCCTGTTTTTTTCATTTATATGATGGATTACAATGATCATTTTCCTAATACTGAACAATCCTTACATCCGTGGTCTGAATCCTACTTGATCATGATGTATTATATTTTAACGTGAATTCTATTGGCTATGATTTGGTTGAGAATTTTTGCATCTATGTTCATGAGGAATATTGGTCTATAATTTTCTTTTTTAATGATGTCTTTGTCTGGTTTTGGTATGAGGTTATGCTCACTTCATAAAATGTATTAGAAAGTTTTCCATCCTTTTCTGTGTTCTGGAATTTTTTTTTTTTGTAAAATTGGCATCAGATCTTTTCTGTATGTTTATTAAAATTCACCAGTAAAGCCATCTAGGTGTGCACTTTATTTTGTTGGAAGTTTTTTGATGACCTGAGCAGTTTCTCCATTTGTTATAGATCTGTTCAAGTTTTCGATTTTATTCTGTGTTAATTAAAGTAGGTTGTATTTTTCTAAAATTGTGCACATTTCCTCTAGATTTTCCAATTTTTGGAGCACAAACTCTTCATATTGTTCCAATGTTATCTTTTTTGTTTCTGTTGGTTCTGTTGTAATGTTACCTACATTGTTTATTATTAGTGTTATTGGCATCGTCTCCCTCTTTTCTTTTGTT
>NW_006408537.1:16588953-16596162 GCF_000296735.1 Chrysochloris asiatica | reverse complement strand
GGGAGTAGAAAGCCTCATCTTTCTCCTGCAGAGCAGCTGGTAGTTTCGAACCACTGACCTTAAGGTTCGCAGCCCGATTCGTAACCACTACGCTACCAGATCTGGCATATAGCAGCTGATAATTGACTCTAGCCTACTTGGTGTGCTTGTATTGTGTGACGACTATGGTTAGGCTGTATGGCTGTGCTTGCTGTTTCATCATGTGAGACAAGAAGGGAGAACACATCCATAAGAGAGAAGAAAAACCAACCAACAAATGAGCAAGTAACAATGAAAATAATAAAATAATAATGCAGAAGGAAACAAAAGGATACACACAAAAATAAATAAAAATCAAATCTTGAGCATGCTTTCTCTCATCAATAACTGCTAATCTTCTTTGACAACTATTGATCTCTTGCCTTCACAGCCACTCAAGGAAGTTTAAGATAGTCCTGCTATACCTGTCCAACACAGATAAAGCAGTTCCTCTTCTGTACACCATGTGTCTGTTCTGCTGCTCGTTCTAATGAGAGCTAGTGCAGGGCTGGCCATGGCCAATTTTTCAGAATTGTAGCAGGGCCTACCCAAGTGGGGTTATTACAGTTAGCTCATCCCCCTTCAGTGGAGCTCAGAACCTTCCAGCAGGAACTTTCCTGGGCTGTATGCTGGTAGAGGGCAGCGTTGCCTCTAATCCCAAGGAGCATGTGGAGAAACAGAAGGGGAGAAAAAGAATGCATATTTAGCTCTGCAAGCCCCAAGTGTATTTTCTTGTCTCTAAAGTCACTCACAGATTATCAAGATGACTATAGCAGGTCTCGTCATTCACCACAGCTCAGCAGTCACTTCCTGTCTTTCTGTATCTGACCAAATCTCTCTCTCAATAAGATCAATCTTTCTCTTCCTTCATCTAATGCTGAGTTCCAGGGTCATCTTCTGCAGTTCTCTCCTCCAGGTTTCCGTATCCTTGATGCAGAAGGTTCATATAGTCTTTCTGCCTAGTTTACCATCTCCTCTGGACTTGTTTTGGCTGATGATATTCAATTTTTTTTTCCCCACAGAAACTTTGATTCCTATGTATTCCATTTGGTGAAGTTCATGTGTATAATTACCTTTCATGTTATTTACAAAAGATATTTGCAATGAATAAATCATTGGTATTACAAAACTCTACAAAGCAATCTGCAGCATCATTTGTATCACATACGCCATATTTTACAACTATTGATATTTCTTCTTGTCTCCATACTTTGCATTCCAATCCCAAGTAATTATTGACCCATCTTGATTGTATATTTGATTAAATTTGTACTGAAGAATTTGGTCAAATTCTTCAATTTCATCGTCACTGGCTTTAATGGTTGGTGGTTAAATCTGAATAATAGTAGTATGAACTGGTCTTCCTTATAGGCATGTGGATATTATCCTATCCCAGACAGCATTGTACTTCAAGACAGATCTTGAAATGCTCTCTTTAATGATGAATACTGCATGATTCTTCTTGAATTCGTTGTTCCTACTCTAGCAAATCAGATGATTGTCGGATTTTAAATGGCCAGTACCAATCCATTTTCAGCTCATTAATGCCTAAGATATTGATCCTTATGCATCCCATTCTATTTTTGACAACTTCCAATTTTCCTATATTCAACCCTTTTTATATCCACTGTTCCAATTATTATTGGATCCTTGCTGGTATTTATCCTAATTTTCAATTATGTCCAATTAGCAAATGAAGGTCCTGAAAGCTTTCCTCTATTCCCATCATCACGGTCAACTCTACTTTGAGCAGGTAGTTCTTCCCCAATTGTATTTTGAGTGCCTTCCAGTCTGAGGAGCTCATCTTCTGGCACCATGTCTGTCAATATTCTGGTGCTACTTACAATGATTTTTCATCATCTGGTGCTATATCTGACAATATTCTGTTACTTTTCATAAGGTTTACAGCAGCTAAACATTCAGATATGTGCTAGTTGGTGGTAGCAGTTCTCTTTTTTCTCTGCTCAAGTCTATCTCCTTTTAACTCTTGTAATATGAAAAGTGTTACATGGCACACTCTTAAGAATATCCTGTAAAATAGATTAGGGTGGTGGTGGGTTTGAAAGTCGTGTAGCCCTCCCTTAATCCTTTTATTGGTTTATCACATCAAATCACAGTATGGTAAGTAGCTACATCCCAACTGTCAAACCACTAAGTATCCTGCCCGAGTCAAGTTGATAGGAAAACATAACTTTCACAAATGGAATTCAATGAAATGCATTCTTAATTCCTTTAGACATATCGACAGTAATTGTGGGTAGTTTTCATCAATTTCCACCTCTTGTCAGTTTAGAATTATAGTAAAATATTATTAATATAACAGAATTTATATTAATATAGTAATATTAATATAGTAACATATTATTAATATAACAGAATTTTAATTTATATCTGATTTTATTCATTGCTAAAGTGAGTACTAATTACATAAGACCCGCAGATATTTTATGTTATCTACAAATTCTTTCACTATTGGATATTGGTGATATTTACTGTCTCATGACAAGTGCTTCCTTAAATCTGCACTCTCTGTTAATATTCAGAGATTATACTTAAATAATAGAGAACTTAAACATCTGAATCTAAATCTGCTATCTATACACAGCAGATAAATGTTTCTTTTTGTCAATGCTTACGAAGATAACTGTTCTTTACATGTAAGACTGCAACCTCATAAGACGATATGCTATTTGAAATGTCGCTGTCTTTCCCCCTGAAAATGACGTATGCACTTACTCCACACACAAATATTACATTACTGTGTTTTATAAAGTTCCCATGTGATAGATATGTCTTTAAGCAGATCTTTATATATATATAAAATGAAAGTTACATTACTTGATATCTTTTACATTAATTGTGGAAGTAAAGTGACTTTGAAATGTCATTTGCAGCTTGATTTGTAGGAACTGAAATGCTTAGCCTTAAATCTTTGGCTGGCTAAACATTCATTAGATGCTGGACATACTACTCCTTATATATATGCTCCATATACAAGCGCTCTCTCTCTCTCTCCACTTATATTTTTATATGTTGTTGTTAAGTTCTGTAAAGTAGATTCTGACTCATAGAGACTGTGTATAGGATTTCCAATGAGCACTAATGGGTTTGAATCACTAACCTTGTGTTTTGCATTCCATTGCTTATCCTACAGTGCCATTCTGGGGGCGGGTATATACAAAACCAATCAAGTCAACAAAAATGGGGTGCATTATGTCAGGTAGTGACTTAGATGGATGGAATGACATAATGACTTCATTTCTTCATTGACTGATACTTGCTTGTTGTTGGTCTTATAGCTTAACATTATTACTTCATGAGCCAAGCTCTTTCACTATATAAAACCTAAAACAAAGCTATTGATGTGGAATCTATTCCAATTTGTAGAGATCCTCCAGGAGAGAGTAGAAGTTCTCCATATGGTTTAGCCATGAGGCTATAGATCTTTATGGAAGCCCACAGCCTCATCTTTCTCTCTGGGAGTGACTGGTGGGTTCAAACCATTGACCTTTCAGTTAGCAGTCCAATGCTTTACTTATTGTGTTATACCTTCCCCTGTATAAATAACTTGTTTCTGAATTCTAAGGGCTTAAAATTCAATAATGGAAAATTCATAAGTGGAAAAAATATTGTTGCTTTTTTTTTCTTCATCTATTTTAAACTTGATGGAAAAAAAATGTTTATGTCAAACAGAAATACGATGCTAAGCTGTAGTGTTTTCTCTGTGGGCTTGCAAACATTTACTTATTTTGTTTACAATGAGTCTCATAAGATTAGCAAATCAAATTGACAGATGATCAATGTCACATGTATTGAAAAACTACTTGTGCAAACAGAATACAAAATCAGCCTCCAATCAGTCACTCAAGCCCTGATGATCATGTGTGCATTGTAAAACATGCCTGTAATAAAACCTTACTGTAAAAGTCACCTTGATCTGAAAATGTACTTAACATGAATTTCACATTAGCCAATGAAAGATAGTTTAAAAAAGGTCTAAAGCACATGATAAAGCATCTATTCATAGTGAAAAATATGATCTGAGCATTGATTTTTCCTATATCATTTTAATTACTAGCAATTATTAATCATAATAATTTTTAAATTAAGAGATTAAAGATACATTTTTCCCCTAAAATGAATTCAGAGATATTTATCTGGCTCATGTTTGAATTCCTTATCTACCTAACTAATCCTCTCATAACTTTGTGACCCTAATACAAAGTAAGGCTAAATTACCAAATTACATTTGATCTATTTAAAAAAGAAAGATATGAGCTTTTAGTTATGTGTAAATTTTGGAAGGAAAAAGAAGATAGAATAAATAGGTGTTATCTTTTAGTGCTTCTAGGAGATTTAAAATTTTTCTTTTGCTATTTTCTTTTTGTGTAAACACAGTTTTATTAATTCATTTTTTTTTTTTTTTTTTTTTACAGTAATCCATGTAAAAATCTATATCAAATTTTGGTATTTTATTTTGAACACACACTTTAAAATAAGCTTTGTATTGCTTCTTGTGATGAAAATTAGTCTTTTATTTCTGTGATGTGTGAGATTCATGTCGTGCTTTACACTTACCAATCAGATAACTCATACTATGCTGTTGTTTATTTTCTAGATTTTAAAAACTTTAAAAAGTTCTAGATTGATAGCTTATTGTATGCCTTTTGTTAACATTTATTTGTGAGATTCTATTCAATTAACCAAAAACAACAAAAGGGATATGTTATAATGGTAACAGTGAAGAAAATTAAGAATTGTTAAAACACATTATGGAGTTCTTATGTGGCAGTGTAGAATAAGCAGTGGACTGCTAACAAAATGTTGGTGGTTCAAACTCACCAGCTGCTCCTTGGAAATCCTATACAAGGTCACAATGAGTCAGAACCATCTCAACAATACTTAAAAACTGCTACAACAAAGCATACAAAATAAATAAATACTGAAATATTTTTACATAAATTATTAAAGCAGATCAAAATTACTGACATTAATTGAAAGTTTTTAATAACTAAAAAATGTATTCATGTAATATTTAGAAGACAATGAATTGTACTTTAGTGTCAGTTTGTATTCTTGACCAAATATGGATTAAAAATATTCATGTATGATATAAATTTCTGTCTTTTATTCATGTTGTTATTTAGTGGAGTTGGTTCCAACTCATAGCCACTGTGTATAGGTTTTCTGAGGAGCATCTAGTGCGTTTTATCCATAGCATGATATGAATGTAATCCATCTCTGAGAATTTGCCTGCAAATGTTTAATGAGACCAAGGATGTTAGTCAGGGAGCCAAGGTCAGTGGTTTTGAATAAAACAATAGGATCTTTAACTTTTATCTCCATATTCACTAGTGCAAACAGAAGGAAACTTTGCATAGGATTACTGAATTGGAAAGAGCCTCATTAGGTCATCTTTTTTCTTGCCCATTTAGATAGATCATTTCCTTCAAACATAATCAGGATATGCTGTAAAACAGACCTTTTATGAGACTAGTCCTAGCTGAGATCTAGGACTTATGCAGGTTTAGGATAAATATTTTAGGTCAGATTTAATGATACAATACCAAATATGTAGTTAACTTTCCATCTTTAACATATCATATAAATATATAATCATATACATGTGCTTCTGGGTACCTGTGTATTTGCAGTAATCACAGGATATAAACTACTAGACATATTGTTGTTGTTAAGTGCTGTTGAGGTGATTCTGACTCATAGCAACCCTGTATAGTGTTTCCAAGGAGTGGCTGGTGAGGTTGAACCACTGACCTTGTGGCTCAAACCTACCATGTGATCCAATGCTTTATCCTATAACACTGCAACAAGACTCCATATTGCCACCTTATAATTCCATATGTGTGGCTGCCTATTTTAACTAAGAGGAAAGATCTTTTTTTTTTCCCATAAACATCAAGAGATAATCAATTCCTTGACAGTCATATCACATGTATATACTTGATAAAACTTCAGAAAGTCAGTGGAAAAACTCTATTTTCTATAAATTACATTTTTTCATGAATGTTTTAAAGCCTATTTATATGTACAACGGAATTCTAGCTTGGCACTGTTGGTTAATGTGCTGGATGGCAAAGTCAGTTTGATCCTCAAGATAAGTAGTTCAAATCCACCAGCCACTCCTCAGAAACCCTATACAGGGCCGCTATGGATCAGAACCAACTTGATGACACTTAGCAGCAGCATCAAATATGTGTGCATATTTTTCACAACTGATTCATGTTAACAACAACATATATACACACTTAATATTGCTGTCACCCAGCCTCCTCTGCCCTTCTTCCTCACTGGACTCCATTGTCTTCTCAGGCTCCCATTGACAACACTCTTATCTAAAGAAATAGGAGATGAGACTAAAATATTACATTGTTGTTGTTGTGAAGTGCCATGGAGTCTGTTCCGACCCATAGTGACCCTCTATAGGGTTTCCAAGGAGCACCCAGTAAAATTGAACCACACACCTTGCTGTTCAACCTGGCTTTGCAGTCCAGCACATTAACCCACAGTGCCACACCAGGGCTCCAAAAGATTACATTAGATCTTACATATAGTATAACATTCTAAAAAATTAATTACAATTTCTTAAAAACTCAGAATTGAGATTGGCAATATGAAATGATTCTAAATATTTTTAAATCCAGTTTAGAATTTAAAAGCATAGATTATATCCCACCTTTACTCTTTACCAGCTATATGCCATCTGAGCATCACAGGAAATATTATTAATATTACGTATAAGATTTGTACTATGTTTACCAAACAAAATGAGAAATAACCAGAGTTGCCTCTTTTCTTCTAATTTTGTTATCAGTATTTAATGTTGCCATGAGAGGGATATGCATATATGCACATAACTCAATTGTTGATAATTCACCTGTGGAGTCAGTTACCACTCCCAGTAACACTTTATAGGGTTTCCAAGATTGTAAATCTTTACATGAGATGAAAGCCTTATCTTTCTCTTGTAGAGTGGCAGATTCGAACTTCAGCAGATTCGAACTTCAACTCATAACCCACTACTCTACCAGAACTACTTGTGATGCTCAATCGTAGTTGTTTTGTAGGCGGCCATCGAGTCGGTAATGACTCATAGCAACCTTATGCACAACAGAACAAAACACTGCCCGATCCTGGACCAACCTCACTACTGTTGCCACGCTTGAGTCCATC
>NW_006408537.1:16582514-16588203 GCF_000296735.1 Chrysochloris asiatica | reverse complement strand
TGCATTGAAAGACACTGGGCTTTCTTAAGACATTTAGAGTTTTATAGATACTATTGCCTGTTTTCCTTCAACTTGTACTCTACTTTCAGATCTCATAACTAATTCTTTCTCATTCTAAAATTTCCTCAGATTTCTCAGTGAAATTAATAAACATTTTCTCTTATACTGCATAACAGAATCCTGGTGTGGTGTGGTAGGATAAGCACTGGAGACTGGTAACCACAAGGTCAGCAGTTCAACCTCACCATCTGCTCTTGGAAATCCTACACAGGGTATATGTGAGTCTGACCTAACATGATGGTGTATAACAATAAAACTACATAACAACAATTATGAGGATGGCGCAGGTCCAGTGTTTCATTCTGTTCTCTATAGGATAGCGATGAGTCACAACTGACTCAATTGCACCTAAGAACAAAAACATCATACTTTTGTTCTACCAAGTTGTATATTTTATTGCAGCATTTTGTTCTGTTGTGCAAAGTGCCATTATGAATAGATGTCAACTTGATGGTGCCTAACAAGAACATCATCTACCTACCAAATTGTATATCTTGTTACAATGTTTCTCATGCAAACCTATCTCTTCTTGAGATTATGAACACTTTTATGAACAATTGAGGGCAGGAAATGTGCAATAACTCTTTATTATTCCCAACTGGTGTCAGTTGTTGTGTACTATGAAGTTGGTTCCAACTCATAGAGACCTTGTATAGGATTTCTGGCATGGTGCTCTGGATTAACATGCTGAACTTCAAAGTCACTTTGAACCACAAGGTCGGCGATTCTAGCTCACCGGTCGCTCTGTGGAAACCCTACAAAGGCTCTCTATGGGTTGGAACCAATTCAACGATATCAACAACAAATCTTTACTGGGGCAGAAAGCTTCAGCTTTCTCCATCAGAGCAGCTGGTGGATTCAAACTTGTGGATAGCAACCCAAACTCTCAGCTCATAATGCCATTGGAGCATTTTATATTCCCGACTAAATTATTCTATTATATTGCTCATAGAAGAATAAAATATTGGTAAATATACATGTCTAAGGGAATTGCAATAGAAACTCTGGTAGAGTAGTGGTTACGAGTCAGGCTGCTAATTTCAAGATCATCAGTTTGAAATTATCAGCAGTTCCGTGGGAGAAACATGAGGTTTGGGTCACTATGAGTCAGAACTGACTCAATAGTACATAATCACCACGACAAAGGACATTGCAAAGTTTTTTTTGTTGTCTTTTTGTTTTTAAACTATGTTACAACACACATGAGTTGCAAGGTATCTTTTTGCATGTGTTTATCAATTTATAGAAGGTCAGCTAGTCAGTCAGTGTTAGAACTGTGATTCAAAGTCAGACAGATTTAACCCAGAGTTTGTGCTGATAACTAGAGCTACTGTAAGCTGACCGATACTGCCTCTCCTATACAGAGATGGCCAGAAATCTTTCTTTCAGCTGTGAAATTAAGACAAGAAAAACAATTACATTCAATTTGTATATGTGTAAATATTACTCTTTTTTAAATACCTAAAGGAATCTCTTTCAATAGTAACTGAGGAGACTTAATAAAACAATAATAATAAAATAGAATAAATTGTGAGGAATCAAACAACAAGGTGGTTGAACTACAAAAATATTTGCTAAGCAAAAAAAATTGAATACCAGTGCATGCAAATGTATATATTTTATTATATGTAACAAAATCATTAGCCCTTTTGTACTGGTCTCAGGTAATAGTCTTATCTCTATCTTCCTTGTGTGTTTCCATATTAATAGAGGTACCATAACATCCAAATCAGGACATTCTTGAGAATAATAATCACTAGGATAAGCATAGACCTCAAGGTGGGTTTGAACCAGAATCTGGTGGTTTAAACTCACCAACTGCTCCTGGGAAACCCTATACAGAGTTGCTAAGAGTCAGAACTGACTCCATGGCACTTAACAACAACTACAAAATAATTGGAGCCCTGGCTTCATGTAAGAAAACTATTGGACTCTTAGTCATAAGATCAGTAGTTTAAACCCACCAAGCACTATTGGGAAACCCACTCAAAGGCACTTAACAACTAAAACAACAACAACATAGTAGTTGGAACAAGTAGTAGGACAATCATTATAAACCAGTATCTGCAAACTGAGATGTGTGACTATTGTAAACAAATTATCAACCTGCTGAGATTTGTGGCAAGCTATCTGGTAGCGTAGTGGTTACGAATCGGGCTGCGAACCTTAAGGTCAGCGGTTCGAAACTACCAGCCGCTCCGCGGGAGAAAGATGAGGCTTTCTACTCCCGTAAAGATTTACACCCTCGGAAACCCTGTACAGGGTCGCTATGGGTCGGACCCGACTCGATGGCACTTAACAACAACAACAACAACAATTATTATACCAGAGTCCTGGTGTGGCGCTGTGGGCTAATGTGCCAGACTACAAAGCCTTTGAACTGCATGGTCAGGAGTTCAATCTCATCAACTGCTTCTCAGAAACCCTATACAGGGCCGTTATGGGTTGGAACCGACTCAACAGCACTTAACAACAACAACAATTATTATACCAGACACATAGGCTCTTCTAGATTTCATTGCATTTATTTACTGTTTTTAAAAAATATATATATGAACATATATAGTGCATAAAAGTAAGTTTTATAAACCTTTATTATTTTTTTCTAATTTTTATCTCTCCTTAATTTTTCTCCTAAAAATTCTGCAGGTTTCTAAATCCTGAAACTTCTCTAATCTTAACTCTCATATGTGTAATACCTGCAGATTTTTCTGTAAGATAATTTTCCTCTTCATAGAACATTATTTTTAAACCAAGAATGATACTAGAAAGAGTATTTCTCAAAACTATACATCTTCCTTTCTCTAACATTCTAAGCCTGGTAGAGTTCCATTATAAGTATGGCTCAAGATTTTAAAAGGCGAAGATAGAGAAGAAGTATACAACATTTTAAGGGTTGCACCTCATGGAATTCTTAGTTCCAACATATTTTGTCCTCATTTTGACAAATTACATAATTCAAAATTAGGCAAACAACATATGTTTGTTGGAAAACATGCATGAAAAGAAGGAAAGAAGAATAGAAGGATGAGAAGAAAGAGGTGTGAGGGAAAGGAAGGAGGGAAAAAGGAAGGCAAGAAGAATGAAAGAAGGAAGGACTTGCTTGTATCCTTCTGATGTTGTTCTTTCAGGACACAGGCATTTGCCTAATAACTAGAAGTTTATCTATTGCTAGAGAAATGGTTCGATTTGTAAGGTTGAAAAAAGATTGAAACTTGTGGATACTTAGCTAAATATTCAGATTTTTTCATTGGAATTCACTTCAATATATGTCATATTTAAAGCTGGAAATGTCACATTTACTGCTATTTTAACAAACTCTGAAATATCTTGATTTTAATATTTTACCTTACATATATAACCTTACAATTTTTGAAATACATGATTTTTAAAATTGCTTTGTATTCTTTCAAAGTATTCACAGCATTGCTGTTCATAAATTATTCACTTGTAATTTTATGCTTTAAAGATGTATAAATTCAAATCTGAATTTTTTTTTTTATTCCAAGAACATAAGAACAAATTAATGCATCTTTTATCACTCAACTAATGTACTAGCTTAGGTATAAATGTGTGCCTAAAGAATAAATTATCCCTTTCTTTCCTACAGACTAAATATCTTTCTAAAATTTTAAATTAAAACAATATTTTCTTGTTAAAATATGCTGACATACTTTTAACACTTTATAACTGATAAAAACTCTTAGTTATTCATTTTTCCACTGTTGTTGTTCTGAGGTGCCTTTCAGACAGTTTCCACTCTTCACAGCCCAACTTGACAGAGTAGAACTGACCCCTCTGGTTTTCTAGGCTGTAATATTTAGGGAAGTATGTCATCGGGTTTTAGTCCAGAGGAGCCGCTGAGTGGGATCTACCTGTCAGCCTTTCAGTTAGCAGCCCAGTACTTAGACTTTGTGCCCCTATTAGTCCTTACGCTGTCACTTGTTGTTGTTGAGTGCTATCGAGTCAGGGTATCTAAGGAGCTGCTTTGGAGATTGAACCACCAACTTTGTGGTTAGCAGTGCCACTAAGTAACCATTCTAGATTCAAAATATTCTCAAATGAGTCTCTTTTACTTGTGTCTACATTCTACTTCAGTATTCATCATCTCTCACCATAGCTGCTGTGTTGTTTTTGTTAGGTATCTTCCAGTTGGTTCCTACTCACAGTGACCTGTACAGCAGCATTACATACTGCCCGATCATGCACCATGCTCAAAGTTGTTATGCTTGTGCCCATTACTGCAGCTACTGTGTCAGTTTGTCTTGCTAGGAGTCTTCCTCTTTTTTCTTGACCTTCCACTTAACCAAGCATTTTGTCCGTTTCCAGCGACTTGTCTCTCATATATGTCCAAAATACATGAGACAAGTCTCAGCATCCTAACTTCCAAGAGTATTCTGGCTGTACTTCTTCCAATGAGCATTTGTTTTTCTGGCAGCCCATGATACTGTCAGTACTGTTCTCCAGCACCATTCAAATGCACTGATTCTTTTACAGTCTTCCATATTCATTATCCAGTATGCATATGAGGTGATTGAAAATACCATGGCTTGGGTCAGGTATACGTTGGACTTCAAATTTTTGCTCTTTAATACTTTAATGTGGTCTTGTACAGCAGATTTGCTTAGTATAATACATCATTTGATTTATTGACTGCTACTTCCATGTATGTTGATTATAGATTCAAGCAAAATGAAGTCTTTGGTAACTTTACTCTTTTCTACATTCATCATAATATTATTGGTTGATCCATTATGAGGACTTTTTTTTTCTTTACATAGATGTAATACAAGCTAAAGGCTGCCGTTTGGATCTTTATAAGAACATAATTACATCCTCTTTGCTTCCAGCATGCTAGGGTGTATCATCATTATATCACACATTGTTAATGAGTCTTCCTCCAAACCTGATGCCATTATCTTCTTGATATAATTTAGTTTCTTGGATTATTTACTCAGTGTAAAGTTTGAATAAGTGTGGTGAAAGGACACACCCTCGTGCTTACCTTTCTCGTTTTAAATCATTCAGTATCCTCTTGTTCTGTTCTAACTACTGCCTCTTAGTCTAGGTACAGGTACCTCAAAAGCAAAATTAATTGTTTCAGCTATAATATCATCTAATTTCTCCAATGACATATCCAATACATTGCTACTATTTGTCTATTAAAAAATATAACAAATATATGTACATATACCCCATTTTCCTTCATTAAAAATATTATATTCGCTATGAACTCTGATAGTCAAAATTATCTTGAATGACAATTAAAAGTGCTTAATATCTGAATTCATGCTTTATTTTGTGCTTTCTTCAACAAACACTTGAGCCCTGCTACCTTCAAATACTCTCCTTTCGTGTATAAGTGTTTGTATGTTTGTATACTTTACCATGTAATTATGGACTCTACCACATAGGATTGCATATTATATGATAAGGAAGCCTCACAAAACTGGAAGAAGCAAAAAAAAAAAAAAAAGTGTTTAGTAAATAGTGTTGAAATAAATGGTTAGAAATCTTGGGGTAAGATTTATATAGCTATTTTCTGTCACAGATTGGATTCCTCAAGAGATATATTAGTGTGCATTAAGTGGGTTGGTACTTTTAGTATTCTTCAAGACCGTAACTCAAA
>NW_006408537.1:16580197-16582328 GCF_000296735.1 Chrysochloris asiatica | reverse complement strand
AAGTGGGTCAAGTATATCTAAATTCTGAAACTGACTATCTTTGCTCTTACACACTTTAGAGAGGTTTTGTGCAGCACATTTGCCTAATGCAATATATTATTTGATTTTTTGACTGCTACTACCATGAGGGTTGATCGTGGGTCCAAACAAAATGAAGTTTTGGACAACTGCAATCTTTTCTCTTTCTCATGATTTTATTTATGGAAGGGTAGGGAAAAGAGAAAGAATTGAGTAGCTAGAGAAGGTGATTTCTGTTATAATTTAAACAAACATATCATCTGACTCCACAGGGGCTGTAAACATGCCTCTTTGAATTGTTTCAAGATGAGAAGGAGTGATATGAGACATTAATGGGTGGCATGAGGAAGATAGAAAAACTAGATTAATGTAAAAAAAACAACAAGAATGAAAACTAAGAAAATGTCAGTATGCTGAAAAATGCAAAAATAACACTGAATAATATGCATAGAATTTGTTAAATTCAAACTTAATTTGCTGTGTGAACAGTCAACAAAATAATATTAAATTAAAAAAGGAGACATTATCAGGTTTTATAATTTACACTTAATATCAAATGGACATTGGATTCAGGGTGCCTCTAGTAAGAATGTGTTCTTTTTAAAGACGACTCTCTTCAGCTGGGAGCTGTCGTCTTAATTCCTATATATGAGCAAGTAATGAAGCCTCTCTGTCAAGTAATACAAGCAGCTAGTGGAACACATTTTTTAGTTGTGATGGGAGATCTGGAGAGCACATCACAGAGTCCAGTATAGTTATCTTACACCAGTGACAAAAATCATCTGTTGTTGTTGTTAAGTGACATGAAATTTGTTCTGACTTATAGGGTTTCTGAGGAGTGCTTTGTAGGTTTGAAACATTGACCTTGTGGTTAGCAATCTGGTACTTATCCTACAGCACTACATCAAAACTCCAAAAATCATCTGTTGTTGTTGTTGTTAAGTGCCGTCGAGTGGGTTCCGACCCATAGCGACCCTGTACAGAGTTTCTGAGGCTATAAATCTTTACGGGAGCAGAATGCCTCATCTTTCTCCCGCGGAGCCACTGGTAGCTAGATGCACTTAATGATTCATTATCAAGCACTGGAATTACTAAAGAAAATTTCCTGGAAATATTGTTGTACCTTTCCAAAACTCATTATAACAGATAGAAGAGATTAAAAAGGAAAACATAAGGGTTGGAATATACTGTAAAACTTCAGGGTAAGAAGGTCTGACTTAAGAAAAACTTTTTCTTAACAACAAATTGTCATAAAGGCTATTGCATTTAAAAATTAAGTTAAATACAGTTTGTGTAATAGTTAAGGTTTTTTATCAATTCATGTGGACCTAGGATTTCAGTGGTTTAACAGTTAAGACATAGTAATCTCTCATGATGAAATCTAGTATAATGCTATCATTCTCCCATGATGTGATGTGATCTAGTATGATTAAGTGTGACCTGATGCAATTATCCTATGCAGTGTAAATCTTTACTGCTATAATATTTATGAAGCTAGACGCAAGCTGAAGGATTACGTTGAATATTGACACAATCTCTTCTGAGAAACAAAAATTGAACAAGCAAACAGGGATTAAAGGGACCAATTTATTGTTAAATGCCACCAAGTCAATTCCGACCCATAGCGACCCTGTATAGGGTTTCCAAGGAGCAGGTGGTGAGCTTGAACTGCCAAACTTGCAGTTCAAATGGCTTTGTAGTCTGGCGCATTAACCCACAGCACCACACCAGAACTCCAAACGGACCGACTAGAGTGCTATAATATAAGCACTGAATTTCTAACAGCAAGGTCAGTGGTTCAAACTGAGCATCAATCAATCCTGGGAAACCCTATGAGTCAGAACCGACTCCACGTAACTTAACAAACTTTCATTGAGATGGAATAGCTAGGAGTGGCGTATGTCCTTTGGACCTGGTGTTCCAGCACTATACAGCTCCTAGAATTAGGGTAAGATTGATACCAAGTTCCATGGAGTTCTCCTAGGAATTCTGGACCAACAGATGCTGAAGTGAAACAAGAGCCTTTCCTCAGAACCAACAAAGAGAGAATGTCTTCCCTAGAGCTAGTGCTCCAAATTTGGACTTTGATCCTTTTTACTGCTTGCTCTTCTAT
>NW_006408537.1:16573286-16578922 GCF_000296735.1 Chrysochloris asiatica | reverse complement strand
GGCTCTGGGCCACTGTGACCAGCAGATTCAAAAGTACGGGATTTCTTACTTTTGCTACAAGTTCAACTAGCTATAAGCCTTCAAACTTTTTAAGTATCCCTATCTATGTGGTTCAGAGTTATGGAGCTCTGCCCTGAACCGACTTCGCCTGGTATTCTGTGGTTTTGTTCACGACGAACTTCACTGCACCTCTACCCTCTCCGCCATCAAGCCCAGCCTCTTAATTCTGGACTTTTAGCCTCCTAAACTGTGAGAGAATAAATTTCTGTTTGTTAAAGTTACCACTTGTGGTATTTGTATTATAACACCACTAGATAACTAAATCTGCAATGTGGAATACACACACTATTTTTAACATTCATAGAAGCATTGAGTGGCTTAAGCAGTTCCTTATCTTGAAGGAGAACACTGACTACCTCTTAAAGTCCAATCCCAATGCAATTAATGCTATGTTAATATGTAAGTTTTCATTTGACTGAATTGTTTTATGGTGATGCAGCAAAGAAAAGGAAAACAATCATGACTGAAAATAAAAGGTGAATAATGAGTTGGCGCTAACTCGAATGTGTCCAGCAATAACAACAATAGATGCATGTGAAGCTAGACAATGGATAAGAAAGACTGTAGAAGAATTGATGTATTTAAATTATGGTGTTGGAGAAGAATAGTGCAAGTACCATGGAGTGCCAGTAAAACAAAAAAATCGGTGTTGGAAGAAGTACAACCAAAGTGCCCCTTAGACTACTGGGTGGTAGGATTTCATTTCTCATACTTTAGTCATATTATCAGGAGGTACCTGCCCCTGAAAAAGTATATCATGCTTGGAAAATCAGAGGGAGAGTCAACAAAAAAGTGGTAGAACCCCCAAAAGATGGACTGATACAGTGGCAACAGAAATTTACTCAAATATAAGAGCAGAGTGTGAGAATGGTGAAGGACCAGGCAATGTTTTATTCTCTGGTGCATAGGGTAGCTATCAGCTGAAATGGACTCAACAGCAACTAACCACAAAACCTACTTGATCTTCTTTTTCCCTTTAACTTTTCCATTCAGAGAATGAGGGTAAGATTACGAGACAAAAAAGAAGGGTGTATATGTATCTGACAAACATAACCTCATTCTTGGAATCACTGTTTCTGTCTTTGCCACTGCCTTCTTTCAATGTGAAACATAATTAGCAAGTTAATTATTAAATTACTACATTGGAGCTTTTGGAGAGCATGAACTTACTGTACTTTAATTTTGTAATCCTTGTTCAGATCAAACTAGCATATCTTAGGCAAGCAAAAAAGTTTCTTAATTATATGATTGAATAAATGAATAAGTTAATACGTACATAAGTAATACATTTAAATATTTACTTTCATTTTAAAAAAGCAAAATAAAACGTTCTAATATTTACAAATGTCTATATACAAATTAACTATTCATGTGAATATTATCTCTTAAATACAAAATTATGTTACATATATACAAACAACATTGGATGATATAGAAATAATTAACCTCTAATCAGAGAACTGGTTTGTTTCCTCATTGGAATACTAAAGATAACAACCTCCACTCAAGGACAAACATTGGGCAAATTTTCTAGTAGTTCCCCATGAAACTGAAATTTCTTTGTTTTATAATATGCAAAGACATTTGATTGTATGGATTGTAACAAATTATAGATAACATAGTGAAGAATGGGAAGTCCAGAATACTTAATTGTGCTCATGTAGAATCTATTTGTAGACAAAGATGTCATTATTCTAACAGAATAAGGTGATACTGATTGGTTTAAAATTAGGAAAGATGTGGGTCAAGGTTGTATTCTTTCCCCATACTTAATCTGTATTCTGAGAAAATAATCCAGGAACCTGGACTATATGAAGAAGAACTTGAAATCAGGGTTGAAGGAAGGCTCATTAATAACCTGAAAGACACAAAGGATGCAACCTTGCTTGCTGGAAGCAAACAAGTCTTGAAGAACTTACTGATGGTCATTAAAGACTATATTGCCTTTAGTATGGATTACACCATAACATAAAGCAAACAAAATTTACCACAACTGAATTAATAGAAAACATCACGATAAATGGAGAAAAGATTAAAGTTGTCAAGGATTTCATTTCACTTGGATCCATAATCAATCTCCATGGAAACAGTTGTCAAGCAGTCAAATAATGTATTGCCTTAGATAAATATGCAAAAACCTTTAAAGTGTTAAAAAGCAAAGATGTCACTTTGAGGACTAAGATAAGCCTGATCCAAACCATATTTTTATCAATCACTTTATAAGCATGCTGGACAATTAACCAAAAAGGTGAATGAATAATTGATGCTTTTGAACTATGATGTAGGTTAAAAGTATTGAAATATCCATGTATGGTGGTGGTTGTGTGGCGGTGGTTTTGTGCTGTGAAGTCGGTCCCAATTCATAGTGATCCTGTATAGGGATTCTGAGACTATAAATCTTTACAGGAGCAGAAAGTCTCATCTTTCTCCTGTGGATTCCAATTGTTGACCTTGAGATAGCGTAGTATAGTGGTTACAAGGAGGGCTGCTAAGCTCAAGATTAGCAGTTCGAAACTAGTCACTACTCTGTGGGAAAAAATTTAGGCTTTCTCTTCCCGTATAGATTTTTAGACTCAGAAACCCTATGCAGGGTCGCCATGAGGTGGAATGGACTCTGTGGCACTTAACAACAAGAACACTAACTGGTTTGGTGCTGTAGGATCAGCACTGGATTGTGCTGATCAAGGTCAGTGAACTACAAGGTCAGCAGTTCAAACGCACCAACTGCTCTTTGGAAACCCTATACAGGTCACTGAGTTGGAACCAATTCAATGGCACTTAACAACAAGAACACACCACCAGAGCTCCTTAAGCAATGGATATTGCCCTGAATAAGACACAAATCTTTGTTACAGGAAGTACAACCAGAATGTCCCTGAGAAGCAGTCATGGTGAGTCTATGTCTTGGTGTGGTGCTGTGGGTTAATGCGCTGTTCTGCAAGGTGGGTTTGAGGCACAAGGTCGGCTGTTCAAGCTCACCAGTAGCTCCTCGGAAGCCCTATACAGGGTCACTATGAGTAGAAATCATAATAACAACAATACAACAACATCTCAAACATTTTAGCATGTTATCAGGAGGGAGCAATTTCTGGAAAAGGACACCATGCTTGATAAATTAAAGGGTCCATAAAAAAGTGGTAAGGATTCAAACAGTGCAACAACTATTGGCTCAAACCTGGTAACAATTGTTAGTATGGTGCAGAACTAGTCAGTGTTTTATTGTGTTGTGCATTGGGTTGCTATGAGTCAAAATGAACTTGGCAGACATCTAGCAACAGCAACCAGAAGCCTGTCTGCCTTCATCAATGATATTAATCTACTCTGAGAGCAGTATTCATTTAGGCCTCTCCTGATCGTCCTCATGTGCCTTTCAGAACAAGGAGAATTGATATCCATGTAGTCTGCTATAACATGAGGGAAAAATTCCTTTGTTTATGACCCAGAAGTCTCATTTCTTCCACCAGGGTCTACCAAAGTGTGGTAGGTGAGCTATAAAGCTTGCAAATAGACTAAAAGCTGAAACCACTCACAGCTTTGAACAATATGTTTGCATCCATGATGTCTATTTTTTTTTAAATACCAAGTAGGATAAAGGCTCATAGACAACAAAAGAAATTCAACTATGTTATAGCATAAAAAGCATATGGAGAAGTAAATGTTTCCTTTTTAAGTTCTAATCTTCATTCATGTTTGTACGGAATTCTAAATTTTGATTTGTGTTAAGCTTTCCTTTAAAATCTCTATTTTCCTACTACTCTAGGGTTTTCTTGAAAAGTTAGTATGTTTGCGGTTTTGTTTTGAATAAAAACTAACACTACAAATGTAGTTACAGAATGTATACTCTAGTGTACAAAAATATAAGGTATTCTTTTTAGCCACTAGTAAGTTTTAGTAAGTATTGCACCTGACCCAAGACATGGTATTTTCAATAACCTCATATGCATGTGAAAGTTCAATAATGAATAAAGAAGACTGTAGAAGAATTAATGCATTTGAATTATAAAGTTGGAGGAGAATATTAAAATTATCATGGGCTTCCAAAAGAACAGGTAAATCTGTGTTGGAAAAACTATACTCCTTAGGCAGAATGCTCCTTAGAAGCCAGGATGGGGACACTTCATCTCTCATACTTTGGACATATTATTAGGAGGGAACAGTCCTGGAGAAGGCCATCATGCTTGGAAATGTGGAGGGTCAGAGATTTTCCTCTTTTTCCAACGAGATGGATTGGCACAGTGGCAACAGCAATGGACGCTAGTGTAGCAATGATTAAGGGGTTGGCACAGGACTCTGGTAACATAATGGTTACAAATTGTGTGCTAACCCCAAGATCAGCAGTTCAAAACTACCAGCCATTCCTCGAGAAACAGATGAGGCTTTCTGCTCTCATAAAGATTTACAGCCTGGGAAAACCTGTGTAGGTCACTATGAGTCGGAATCGACTCCACTGTATGTAACAACAACAGGACCCGGCAGTGTTTCGTTGTGTTGTTCATAAGGTCACTATGAGTCCATACCGACTTGATGGAACCTAATAACAACAACAAATATTTATACCTATATGTAGCAACCTTGATGATGCAGTGAGTTATTAACTGAAAGTTTGGTGGTGCAAATTCATCAGCCTTTCTGTGGGAAACTGATGAGTCTACTTCTGTAAAGATTTATAGCCTTAGAAGCCCTCTGGAGCACTTCTACTCTGTCCCATAGTTTTTCTTTGAGTCATAATTGACGTGTTGGCAGTGGATATGTTGAATATTCAAATGAATACATGCATGGATAACTGCTTTAATAAATAGGCTAAAGCTCAAAATTAAGGAATGTTCTTTGGATTTTGAAACATTCTAAATTAATAACATATAAAAGGCAGGGAAGTAAACTTCTAACCTTGTACTATATCAGGATAGTTATATATAGTGGGAGGTTAACAAATATTCTGGATATGCATGGCTCTCAAAACTTTAACTAAGTAAGTCTATGATATGTCTTGCTTGAGTTTTCTTCCAGTAGCATCATGTAGGCGTGAGTCTCCTTCCACCTGTCTAGATAATAGATGTCCACATGACATTGTGTCTGAACTGAGTGTACAATGTTGCCATGAAACAACTGTTATACTGCTTCCTTTTTTACATCTGGTAAGCTCAAATACTTTTGAAGTTAATCTAACATTACCTTCTTTTGCCCTATCTTTGATGTAGCTGTGGAAGACACAAAATCACGTAGGCAGTGGAGGATTCGGAAAATAATCACAGGCACCCTGTGAATAACCTGATACAACAAAAAGAAGAAATGATTCGATGAAGGTAGTCAATGACATAACCAAAAATGGAAAAGAATATTCCTGTGTTCTCAGCTCATAAAATTATATTGTGTATGTTTATATATGCTGTTGTTGCTAAGTGTGGTTGAGTTGGTTAGGACTAATAGCGACCCTGTATAGGATTTCCAAGGAGCAGATGGTGGATTTGAACCACTGACTTTGCAGTTGAAACCTTGCAGTCGAGTGTCTGGTGTGGCACTATAGAATAAACACTGAACTGCTAACCAAAAGATAGACAGTTCTAACCTACCATCCA
>NW_006408537.1:16571237-16572866 GCF_000296735.1 Chrysochloris asiatica | reverse complement strand
TACAGGGTCGCTATGGGTTGGAACCGACTCGAAGGCACTTAACAACAACAACATGTCTTTAATGGAGTCCTGGTGTGGCGCTGTAGGTTAATGCGCTGGACTGCAAAGTCAGTTTCAACCACAAGGTTTGTGGCTCAATCTCACTAGCTGCTCCTTGGAAACCCTATACAGGGCTGCTCTAGGTCAGAACCAACTTGCTGGCACTTAACAACAACAACAATTTCTTTAGTATATTATGTTTTTTCAACACATTATTTCATTTTTAGAAGAATACTGTAAATGAAAACAACTTTTTCCTATTTGAGAGACGGAGACATTGAAGTACAATGACTTCCAACTTGCTCAGGTTGGAATTCATATTTAGATTTGCTAATGCTCAGAATTATGTTTTTGTTTTATATTTGTTTACATTTTCCATAAGACCACCTTTTAATTCAGATATGTGAATTATAAGAAATTCCAAGTTGATGATGAAAGCTTTTATAACATAAGCAAAAGTTTCATAATTCAATTCACACAACTATCTCAAAGTTATACTAATCATGGATAGACATTTTCTTTGCTTCTGATTTCATTCCACAGAGGAACAATGTTTTGCTATAGTGTCTATTCTTATTTCTTCTGTTTTTCCCAGCAAATGCTATCAAAATTATTTATCCAATCAACTATTTGGAATATGATGTACTTTGTATTACTTTTTATGTCCAAAGTACAAGTAGTTATTTATACTTCTTTTGGGTATAGTAATATGCATAGAGATTTAACCACTCATAATTTAGAATCTTAAAAAGTGAGTTTAATAAAAAGAAAAAAATACTATAATTAACATGTAATCTATGTTTAGAAATCTAAACTCTGTTCTCATGTAAAAGAAAGCAATAACTAGAAAAGAAACATTTATAAATTTCATCATTTTGCTTCATGATGGAAACAGAGATGGAATTGGTTTGAATTTAATGATCATACTGCCATCTGGCATTTGAAGTTTTGTAATCTCCACAGATGTCATAGATGTGGGAGGCCTGGACAGGAAAAATAGAAAGAAGATACATAGAATTAAAATATAACGTGGCATAGCATCTTTAGTGCTAACTATGCAATTACTACAGTAAGTACTATCCCAAGATATAATTATCAGACAGATTGAATTTAAAGCATTTGAAAAGACATATTTCCTAAGGTTTTTATACCTCTTTTGTATTTAAAAAATGATATATTAAATGTTACTTGATGAAAAGAGTTTAGGTTCTTTAACATGTAATTGTGTTTTTACTCTCAGGGACAGCTAACTGTGGCAAAGAAAATAATATAATAGTAATTAACTTGTTTCTGTTTTTAAAATGAATATTACTTCTAAATATGTAATGATCATAATAAAATATTTTGATGTTGTGGACAAAGTGAGGATTGGACATGACATTTATTTTGGAAAAGAAGAGCAATTATTGTGTAGTATAATTTCTATTAGTTTTCAGTTACTGCCAATTGCTAAAATTGCTCAATCATTGGCATGTACTAAGCCAAAACTAGAGTCTGACTGACAAACACATCATGGATAACCTAGCAATCCTACTGACTGTGAAATTCACAGACTTCATGGTTAGTCATAAAATTAAAAAAGAATGGAGG
>NW_006408537.1:16568364-16569872 GCF_000296735.1 Chrysochloris asiatica | reverse complement strand
AAAAAAAAAAAAGAATGGAGGTACACACAAAAAGGGTTAAATAAGATATGTCAATGAAGAAAACTATTTTCAGATATGTGATCAGGATGGGGGAATTTACACAGAATGATGAAGTACCTTACACTAACAAAAGTAGCAGTACCTTACTACTCAAAGACACGAAGAATAAAGGGGAACCAAAAACCGGTTCCATGGAAAAGAAGCTGTGAGGTTTTGTGTCAACATCACAGGGCCAATGGTTCTCAGTAGTTTGGCAGTTGAGATATAATTATATCCATAATGAGATGTAATATAATGTAATCATCTCTATGATTAGGTTTTCTAGAAGCAGCCAGTCAATTAAAAAGAAGTTTCCTTGGGGATGTGGCCTGCTTCCAATATTTTAGGCACTAAGGCAAAGCTTGCTTGCTTTCTACTGAGTACAGTTCATGCATCTGACTCCTCATCCAACCTCAGGTTCTTTGTACTTGAACCAGTGGCCTTCTCTATTACCAGCTGAATCTGGGACATCAGCAGCCTGCCTTCCTGCCTGCCAGACCTGGCTGCCTACAGTCTGATCTGCTGACCTTGGTTCATCTGAGCTTGAGATTCTCCCACCTCTACAACTCTGTGAGCCATTTCCTTGACATGAAATTCTTTTTATATATACATGCATACTTCACTGGTTTTGCTTTTCTAGAGAACCCAGCCAAAGACAGATGTCATTCAACAAAATTTCTGTAGTGCCATGGTTTATTTTTAATAAAAGAATATTTGCATGTTCCCTTAAAAAACCAGAGAAGAGTAAGCGGTCAGATGATGAATAGCGTCCTGCAGGAGGGTATGGAAACTATATAGACTAGAAAGAAGACCAGCTTGAGATAGACAGAAGCCAACTCTTTTACATGATAGGAGCGACAAAAAAATTACCGGGCTTAATTTTTATGTGGTTTTGCTTTCTCAAGTGAAAGAGTATCACGTGAGTAAACGGAGAATGAGAATAATGTTGAGGAAAATATAGAGAGGGCTCATGGTGACAATATTAAATTATTTAATAAGAGTTAAGAATATGCTGTTGTTGACTGCCATCCAGAAACCCCTGAAATCAAGGCAATCCCACTAACAAAAGAATATAGTGCTACCAGGGCCTGTATCATCAAATGATTGGTTAGAGCAAAGCTGCCAGTTTGAGATCTAATGTATGTCTGACCCAAACCATGAGACTTTCAATAACCACATATGCATGTGAAAGTTGGGCAGTGAATAAGAAAGACTGTAGGAGAATTGATGCATTTTAATTATAATGTTGGAGAAGAATATTGAAAGTACACAAACAAATCTGTGTTGGAAGAAGTTTAGGAGCCAGGGTGGCAAGATTTCTGTCTCTCGTACTTTAGAAATGTTACCAGGAGTTACCAGTCTCTGGATAATGACATCTTGCCTGGTAAAATGTTGTTGTTGTTAAGTGCCATCGAGTCGGTTCCGACCCATAGCTACCCTGTATAGGGTTTCCAAGGAACAGCTGGTGA
>NW_006408537.1:16565844-16567529 GCF_000296735.1 Chrysochloris asiatica | reverse complement strand
TTTCGCATCCATATGAGGCTATTGAAAACACAATGGTCTGGGTCAGGCGCACCCTAGTCCTCAAGCTGACATCTCTGCTCTTCAATGTGACTACTATTCATGGCCAAATGTGTATATTTTAGATTTTATTATCATCACCATTTTATAGCACAGGACAGAAAACTAAGAGGTAGGGGTTCAGTTCATTTCCCTCAGGTTACGTGACGCGTGGCAATCGTCAAATCACAGTTTGCCCATAATTATACCAGTGAGAGAAGGAATAATTTGCCTAGAGAAATGAAACATGGCTGTCTTGCCATATTGAAGATGTATTTGGTTGTCATGATTGTGACTTTAATGTGGTATCAATAGAGCTAACTGAGATTTTTGCCCTGAATATTGTAGCTACCTGTATCTAGACAAAAGGACAAAGGAAGCTGCCTGTAAGTTTTTTAAAGAGAGCAGATTGACCAGAGAGGAAAGGCTATTGACATCGTGAAATTCAAAGTAATCACTGGCTTTTTTTTGGCTGGACCTAAGCCATAGTGTAGCGTAGTGGTTACGAATTGGGCTGCGAACCTTAAGGTCAGCGGTTCGAAACTACCAGGTGCTCCGCGGGAGAAAGATGAGGCTTTCTACTCCCGTAAAGATTTACAGCCTCGGAAACCCTGTACAGGGTCGCTATGGGTCGGAAACTACTCGAAGGCACTTAACAACAACAACAAATAGATATAGTTTGGAAACAGGGACCTTAATACTTGACCTGGTACTAGTTGTCAAAACTTAAGAAAATAAAAATAAGTCTACTAGATAAAGCATCAAACCTCACATCTTAATAGAAACATTATTAAAAATTTTATGATGTACAGTTTTTAACTGTACATACACATTGCTAACAGACTGTGTGCAGCCAATTGAAGATCATTATTACTAGGTACAAAGTTAGTTAGAAATGGCAATAATTTTCACCTCTTTAGGGGCACTGATCTTTTCTTTGAAAGTTTAAATAGCATAATCTACTGACTTACTCAGAGGTTTATTGGCTTTCTGTTAACCACAGTAGCATATCAATAAAACATTCATTAAGAAACGAATCAAAACAAAGTCATGTTTATTTGCCAATGCCATCTCATATTAAAGCTAAAATGAGATTTGGAGGTAATTTTATTACATGAGAAAAAAGACAAATATATTTTTACAAAGTTGTCACAGGAAAATGATTTGAGTTTTATGCAGTTTACAGTCTCTACAAAGCATAGTATAAAGCAGGAGAAGTAAAACTTTCTCCAAAAAGACTGTATGGAAAATAGTTTTGTCTTTGAAGGAAATCGTCTTTTTTTAACTTTACAGAACAGAAGTTTTCTCACACAGGTCTGAAAGTTGAAAATCCAAATCTGGGTCTTGGTTATGTGGATTCCTTCCTAGTTGGTAGATCCCGGTGTTCCTTGGCTTGTAGTCAATCCTCACAAAGCATCTGTCTTTCTCCTTCCCCTCTCCTAACTCATGCCTGCCCTCATCTATGTCTAATCTAATCTTTTTATACTCTGAAGGGATTAGGTTTAGGACCAAAATACACTGGTATGACCTCATTAACATATATATTTTTGTTTTTTTGAAGCATATAGGATGCTTTATTGTGAATTATGTGATAGTTTACATGAGAGAACATTAGCTTCACATTGATCCCATCGTTTATTATTTCCTTG
>NW_006408537.1:16563301-16564424 GCF_000296735.1 Chrysochloris asiatica | reverse complement strand
TGTTGTTATGTGTCTTTGAGTCTGTAAAGGGTTTCCAAAGCTGTAAATCTTTATAGGAGCAGAAAGCCTCATCTTTTTCCCAAGGAATGGCTGGCGTATCTGAACGCTGACCTTGTGGTTAATGGTCCAATGCTGATTGAGGTACGTCTAGGAAGACTCTAATCTTCAATCTTTCAGATAACAACTGAGTACATAGCCATTTTCAATACTCAAGAACTTCAGCATGACAGCAGCCATAGATAATATACAAACAACTGGGTATGGCTGGAATTCAAGAACATTTTATTTACAAAAGAGGAGGCTGGCTGCATTTGCCCTCAGGGTATAGTTTTCCAAGCCCTGGTTTAAAATAATAAAATATTATTATACCTATAGCTAAATGTCATGATATAGACAGACATTTTAGAAAGTAAAATGGTGCTTTAAGTTTAAACAAATGAATATTAGGATTGTTGTTGTTATGTGCCGTGGAGTCGGTTCCAACTGATAGCGACCCTATACAGGATTTCCGAGGCTGTAAATCTTTATGGGAGCAGAACGCCTCATCTTTCTCCTGCAGAACATCTGGTAGTTTCAAACTCTGACCTGATGCTTTGCAGCCCTATTCGTAAGCACGACACTACCAGAGTTCCTTGAATATTAGGCTACTACTTAATATGTTTTTATTTTGTGCTATCGAGTTTGTTCCTATTCATAGTGACCCTTATAGTGTTTCTGAGAGCACCTGATGAGTTTGAACTGCCAACTTGTAGTTTCCAGTCCAGTGTTTATCTGACAGCACCACACCAGGGTACACTGCCTAATATACATTGATGAATAATCATATTAATGTCAATAGAGTTATTTCCATTACTTAAATATATAGAAATTATTTTATATATTTCTTAATTATACAAAAATACAATTCATATCTTACATATGTTACCTACTTATCAGATGGAGAGAGATTATACCAATTTAAAACAAAGAGCATCAAGAGGAAAAGCCCAAAAGTAAAATTTATAGAAAAGCGAGATTATGTAGCTCTGGTAGCGTAGTGGTTACGAATCGGGCTGCGAACCTTAAGGTCAGCAGTTCGAAACTACCATCTGCTCCGCGGGAGAAAGATGAGGCTTTCTACTCC
>NW_006408537.1:16512564-16558862 GCF_000296735.1 Chrysochloris asiatica | reverse complement strand
CTCGCTTTCGCGCGTCTGGCAGGCCCGTGGGACGTGGCTTGGGCAGTAGGGAAGCTGCTCGCCTGTGTGTGCGTGCGCCCGGCGGGCCCCGGGAACACGGTTGGACTGTGCTGGGGTAGGGGGTCCACTGGCCGGTGGACACGGGTCAACTGGGCAGGGCAGAAGTGGCTCAGGCTGGCACAGTCCGTGTCTGATGATGTCAGACAGTCGCCGCTTCTCTTTTCCTGCAGGCTTTTTTTTTTTTTTTTTTCCCCTTTAAACTAACTTCCCTCTGTCCACTGTATGCACAGAAATCCCACCTTGGGGTAGGTGGCACCAGTGGCTCTCCCTGCTTGAGTCTCCCCGCTACTGGAGGCTCTGCACGAGCTGGTTCCCGCCCTGCCCCCTCAAGCCCAAAGGAGCTGGGGCTGCAGCAGCGCAAGTTTAAGAAGCCTGTAATTCCTCACACAGTGATTTCTCAAAGAAGCGGGTCTAAGGCTCTGGCGCACTGAGATTCACACCGGCTGTGAGACTGTGGGTTCCTACCTGGGAGGTTTAACTCACGAGTTGCCGCCCCCTGATCCCGGAGCCCCCACTCACCCGCACCGCCTGGCCGCCCTGGCAAACCGGAAGTTACTGTTTAGTTTTAAGATGACTTCAGGGGGTAATTTTGGTTTAAGATTTAAAGATTAATCTAGCCTCCATTGCTCCAAGAAGTGGCGTCTATTAGAATTTGAAATTCTGTTCTGCATTTTCCCACTTTTGATCAGGTTTCATCTATGGAGTCTTTGCTCAAAATATTCATTAATGGTAGCTGGGCACCATGCGATTCTTCAGATTACTTGGTAAAGGAGGCAACTGTTCATGTAGGCAATTACATACACAATCCGTCCCCACCTCCTATTACTGTCTTTCCTTTTTACTCTCCTGTTCTCAGTGAATACAGACAGATTGTAATCTCTTGGATAGCTGCTTGAAAGATTTTAAGTCCCCAGGTCCTAGGTGCAGTGGACTGGGAGACAGAACTGAAACACTAAACATATTATTAGACCAATGAACTGGGATGTTCCACAAAATGCTAAGCCTTCACATCAAGGAACCAAATTCCATGAGGTGTTTTTGTACATAAGTAGCCTCAGTAGTTACTCTTTTATTATAATCGTTGTTGTTGCAAACATATTTATCTCACAACTTTTTCCAATTCAACTTTTTGCAGGTGTACATCTTATTGTCAGCATTTATAGTAACTGACTTTGCAAACTTGCCCTTATTCAAGGTGATTTTTGTATCCCCTAAGCCCATCTTTCCCTTCTCCTTTTTACCTTTTTGCTGTTGTTGTTAAGTGCTGTGCAGTTGGTCCCAATTCATAACGACCCTGTATAGGGTTTCCAAGGAGCAGCTGATGTGTTTGAACTGTCAACTTTGTGGTTAGCAGTGCTTATCCTAAAGCACTACACAGGACTCCTAACATTGAAGTCTGTTTATGGGATTTTCTTATCTTTCTATATAAATGTCATACAATATTTTTCCTTTTGTGATTGTCTTATTTTTCTCAGCATAATGTCTTTAAGCTCATCCTTTTGTATAAAGATTTGATTTCACCTATTGAATGAGTAGTTTCACAATGGTTTTATGTACCACATTTTTTATATCCATACATATGCTAGTGAGCATTTAGATTGTTTCTATCTTTTAGCTACTGAGAATAACTGCAATGAACAGCAGTGAGCAAATCTCCTTTATAGTCTCTGCTTTCAAGTTCCTGGGTATATAGCTAGGAATGGAATGGCTAGGTGAGGTCTCCTGATGTGGTGCTATAAGATAAGCCCTGGACTATGAACCACAAGATTGGTGGTTCAAACCTACCAGCTGCTCCTCAGAAGTCCTATATAGAGTTGTTATGAGTCAGAATTGACTCTATGGTACTTAACAATCACAAAATAGTAGTTCTATTTTTAAGTTGTTTTTTAGGAATCACCACACTATTATTTTTAACAACATCTGTACCATGATAAAAGATTCCAATTTCCCCACATCCTTGCCAATATTTGTTAATATGTGAATGTTTTGTTTGTTAGTTTTTGCTTTTAATCTTAGTCATTCTAATTGGGGTGAAATAGTATGTTATTGTTGTTTTACTTTGCAGCTCTGTGATAACTAGTGACCCTGAGCATATTTTCATGCTAACCTAAATGCCCATCAGCATATGTATGGATGAAAAAAATGTTGTACATAAAACCATTGTGAAACTACTCATTCAATAGGTGAAATCAAATCTTTATACAAAAGGATGAGCTTAAAACATTATTGGTGCTCACTTGAATGTCCTCTTTGGTAAAAAGTCCTTTGCTCATTTCATGATTTGGTTATTTATTTTTTTTGTTTTTAAGTTACTAAACTTTTTTTTATATTTTGTCTATTAGATTTTATTAGCTTTGCAGTTTCTGGAGATAGTCTCTCAGTAGGTAATTTGTCTTTTCACTGTTTTGGTAAAGTCATTACAAGGTCCCATTTATTTATGTTGTCTTTCACTGTTTATGCTTTTCTTGAAAGCTAGGTCTTATTTGTTGTCCCTATTCTTCCTTCTAAATATTTGATGGTTTTAGTTTGCACATTTACGTCCTTAACCTATTTTGAATTTGTTTTTGTGTTTGATGTGAGGCATGGATCCCATTTCATTTTATTGCACGTGGAAATACAGTATTTTCAGCACCATTTATTGAAAAGACTCTTCTTTCTCCATTGAACAGACTTAGAACCTTTGTAAAAAAATCAGTTGACAATAGATATTGCTTTTCTTTCTGGACTCTCTATCCTATTTAATTAGTCTACGTGTCTTAAAACCCACTGCCATCAAGTTTATTTTGACTCACGGTGACCCTATGTATGGTGTCTGAAGTTATAAATCTTTATGGAAGCAGAAAGTCTCCTTTTTCTCCTTCAGAGTGGCTAGTGAATTCCAATTGCTGACTGTGTGGTTAGCAGCTCAGTATGTAATCCACTACACCACGAGGTATCCTAAACGAGCATTGCTGGTGTTGTTGTTAGGAGCCATTGAGTCAGTACTGACTTATAGTGACCCTATGTACAACAGATCGAAATACTACCTGGTCCTGGGTCAACCTCACAATTGTCACCACACTTGAGCCCATTGATGCAGCCACTTGGCCAATCCATCTCACTGAGGTTTACTTCTTTTTCTCTGACCCATCCACTTTACCAAACATGATATCCTTCTCCAACTACTGGGCCCTCCTGACAATATGTCCGAAGTATGAGAGACAAAGTTTAGCCATCCTGGCCTCCAAGGAGCACTCTGGCTGCTCTTCTTCAAACACACATCTGTTGTTTCTTTTAGAAGACCATAGCACTTTCAATATTCTCCTCCAACACCATAACACAAAAGCATCAATTCTTCTACTGTCTTCCTTATTCACTGTCCAGCTTTCGTATGCATATAAGGTTATTGAAAATACCAGGGCTTGTGTCAGACACACTTTAGTCCTCAAGTTGACATCTTTGCTCTTCAACACTTTAAAAAGGTCTTGTGCAGCAGATTTGCCTAATGTAGCATGTTGTTTGATTTCTTGACTGCTGTTTCCATGAGTGTTGATAGTTGATCCAAGAAGAATGGAATCCTTAAACAACTTCAATCTTTTCTCCATTGATAAGAATGTTGTTTATTGGTCCAGTGGTGAATATTTTTGTTTTCTTGACATTGAGATGCAATCCAGACTGAAGGCTGTGCTTTTTGATCTTCATAAGTAAATGTTTTAAGTCCTTTATACTTCCAGCAAGCAAGGTTGTATCATCTGCATATTGCAGGTTGTTAATGAGTGTTCCTCTAATCCTGATACCACGTTTTTCTTCATAGAACTCAGCTTCTCAGATTATTTGCTCAGCATACAGTTTGAATAAGTATGGTGAAAGAATACAACCCTATTGCACACTTTTCTTAATTTTAAACCATTCAGTCAGTGTTCTCATGTTCTGTTCGAACAACTGCCTCTTGGTCCATGTACACATTTCTCATGAGCACAATTAAATGTTCAGGAATACTCATACTTTGCAATGCTGTCCATAGCCTGTCATGATCCATGCAGTCTTTGTGTAGTCAATAAAGCACAGAAGAGGGTGTGGAACAAGGGACATCAGCAATGATATCCCTTGTTCCACACCCTCTTCTGAATCTGGCTTGAACCTCTGGAAGTTCTCTGTCAATGTATGCTTGTAGTCATTTCTGTATTACCTTTAACAAAACTCTACTCTCATGGGATATCAAAGATATTGTCTATGATTTCCACATTCCATTGGGCCACCTCTCTTTGGAATGGGCACAAATGCAATCTCTTCCAATCAGTCGGTGACTCTGTAGGATAAACACTGGACAGTAAACAACAAGGTCAGCCGTTTGAGTCCATCAGCCACTCCATGGAAGAAAGATGAAGCTTTTTGCTTCTGAAAAGATTTATAGCCTCAGAAACTTAATGCAGAGTCATTATGAATTGGAACTGAATCAACAGCACTTAGCATTAACATAGTAAGTTTTAAAATCAGAAAATGTAAATTTTCGCACTTCGTTCTTCTCTTTCAACATTGTCTTTGATCAATTTGGATAGTATTGACACATTAATAATATTAAATCTTCCAATACATGGATATAGACTGCATTTCCATTTACTTACATCTTCTAAACCTCTTTCAGCTGTGTTTTATAGTTTCCACTGTGTAATCCTTCATGTTCCTGGTTAAATTTACTCAGGTATTTTATTATCTTAGATGCCATTCAAATGCATTGGCATCTGTTATGAGAAAGCACCTGCTCATTCTTCAAGGATAGCAATGCATTGGCGTTATTTCCCTAAATTCCCTTTCATATTTCTCATTGCTGGTGTTCAGAAATCCTACTGAGTTTTGTTGTTGTTGTTGATCTTGTACCCTAGGACTTTAATAAGTTCCTTTATTAGTTCTATAATTATTATTGTAGACTCTGGGATTTTCTATATGTAAAGGCAAATCAAAAACTATTGCTACAGATCATAAAAACATCAAACAAAAATATTAAAATGTGAGTCTATTGTTTCTCAACATATCTTCCATCTAGGACTATACATTTTTTAAAACGGTGTTTCCATCTTTCCACCAATTCCCCTAAGAATTCTACACTATGTAAAAACAGAAGTTTTGGCATCCTTGAAGTACTTAAATTGTGTTATTTTAAAATATTCTTTGGATTATAGGAACAAAAAGATATTTGAAAGGTGGTGTATCAGTGATGTAGGGTGGGTGGGGTATGGTTTCTCAACAAAATTCTTGTAAAATGGTTCTTTCTCATAACGGAAAAAAAAAAAAAAAATTCCTTGGTGCAATTGTTGTTGATGTTAAATTGCTAAATGTCATTAAGTCCATTCCATCTGATAGTAACCCTAAATAGGGTTTATGAAGAGTGAATAGTGGATTTTAAGCAACAACTTTTCTATTAGCAATCCAGTGTTTATTCTGTAGGGTAAATGCCACACCAGGACTCCCTATCCTGGCCTTTTTCTCACCAATGCAGTTTTCAGTTTTCTTAAGCTTGTTCATAATAAGCCACCAGTTTGCCTTGTGGCCTTCAAGAAAATCTATCAAGATTACTTCTTTGATATTCTCCTAAAATTCTTCTTCTGAGCTGACTGTTCTGTCTTAAATTTACCTGGACCAGTAATTGTTCTTGGAAACCACTGTTTTGACCCTTTTTGAAGGCACTCTTAGGAGACCAAGACACGTGTATTACTGAGAGAATTTCTCTTTAGCTATCCACTGAGTCCAGAGGCATATTTAAGCATGTTTTGTTTGGAAAAATCCCATTAATACATGACTTACCCTTGTATAGAATCAGATCATCTGCAATTAGAAATAATTTCACTTCTCTTAGAGTCAGCATTCCTTTTATTCATTATGTTATACTGCTCTGGCTAGAGCAAGAACAACAAATTAGGAACTATAGCAGTAGTCCCAGCAATAAGTTAGTGTTATATGTTGATCTTTTTAAAATCACTTTACTTAACTTTTTTTAAATTTTCCATTTTCAAGAGCATTTATTCTTGATATCACATAGAAAGGGATCAGGAGCCTCCTCTACTTTAAGAGTCTAGAAAAAGTGAGCATGAGATACTGAAATTACTTTGCTTATTAAACATTAATTTCGTATTAGCAGGAATTTGCCAACTCTTTCTTCAAGAATATCTTAACATGTACTGAGAAATATAAAAATCTTAAATATTCTGAATATTCTATTGAATCTAATATTCATAAGAAATAATACAGAAGAGCAAATTATTAATAATATTATCATTAAAAGCATAACTTGTTAACTATTTACTATATTCTAGGTATTTTTCTAGGAATTTGTTAGAACAAGTACCATGCTCATTCATAATGTAACTGTAGGACAAGTTGGGACTACTACCTGGAATGTTAGTAGTTCAAATACACCCAGAGGGGCCTCAAAAGTAAAGTCTGGAAATCTTCTGAAAGGTTGTTGCTGTTGTTTGCTATTAAGTGCCACTGAGTCAGTTTGACTCATTGCAACCCTATATGGGTTTTTCAAGACTTTACATTTTCCAAGGAGAAGAAAGTCTCCCCAGTGGCAGCTAGTGGACTCAAACTGTAGACCACAACAGTCTTGAAAACCCTACTTTTGTAGTTGATAAATTCCATCGACTCATTTCCAATCACCAGTGGTCACCATGAGTAAGAACTAACTTAATGGCAACTAACATCAGATGTGCTTTGGAGTTATTGCACTGAATCAAAATGAACTTCTTTTTAATGAATTTGAATGAAAAATAAGCCAATTTTTTAAAAAAATTCTCTTTTTAATTTGTTGATGGAAAGAGGTTGTTCAAATAATAATGTTTTTAATAAAGCCTCTTAGCTTGTTGATACCGCCTATCACTGAGTTACAGGGTCACTATGAGTCTGAATAGACTAGATGACAATGGCTTGATTTTTAAATTTTGTTTAACTTCCTGATAGACTTTGCCTGATCTTATATGCTCCCATAACAATGCACTTATGTTTCAATTACTGAAATTTTATATATTGCATTTCCTTTTTCTTCCACTAAATTATAAGATTAATGTTGACAAGGAGAATATCTTATTCAAAATTATATTATTTATTGTTGTTTTTGTGGTTAGATGCCTAGTCATAAATTATTTAGAGTGACTGCTAAATAAATGCTTATAACACAAACAAACAAAATGCTAACTTTCCAGTAGATCATGATTCATAGACACTCCATGTTTTCCACGGTAGGTTTTCAAAATTTGATATTTTAGAAGTAGATCACAAGAACTTTTGTCAAAGGTGTCTTGGGAAGGACTCAAATCTCTAACTTTTGAGTTAGCAGTCCAACACATTAAAATTTTGCATCACCAAGGAAGCTAAATAGAAAAATACTTTGTAAATGTTAAAGTACAACAAATATATTGTAAAAAGCAGCATAGCATTGTATAAGCTTAGGTTAAATAAGTTTACACAGATTTTATAAGCCTCAGATCCCTTAGCATAAAGGGGAATTTATTTACCTATATTTCAAAAGAAAGGTGGTGTAATAAGTTACATATTTGACTAATCCCAACATCAGTGGTTTGAATCCACCAGCTGCTTCACAGGAAGAAGATGAGGTCTGCCTCTGCAATGATTTACAGCTTTAGAAACCTTATAAAGAATGTTATGAGACAGCAGTAGGACTTCAAATGGTTATAGTACAGAACAAAAATCAACCCAAAAACTCTTAAATGCTGACAAACCTTGAAAAAGTTCTCAAAAGATGTCACTTGATGTAATCATTTAATATTTTGTCTGTATGTGATGCCTATAGATATCTAAATATCTCTAGATTATGTGATAATCTCCCTATTTATGGACTGAGTGTCAACCTACAAGAAGTATCTGAGTGTATTTTCAAGGATACTTAGGAGCTTCAGCAAAACATAAAAGGAAAAAACTCACTGATAGAATGTGAGACTTTTTGAGTATTTAGTGTTTTTGTTCTGTAGACAGTACTTACTGTCAACTTGTTTCAAGATGCAATTCATATTATTAAATATCTCTTCTACCCTCATCATTATCATCATAATCAACATCACACTAGTGTTTGATGGTAAAGCATTAAAGCACTTAGAACAGAGCAGAGTGTTACAAATCAACAAAAGAACACTGTGAGTCTTGATGCTCATTCTTGTTGACTCAGAGTTCCAAAATACAATTAAGCTTTACAAAACTTCACATGCAAATGTATCTAATTAAAAATAAAATCAAGGTGATCCCAAATCAGAAAATTAAATGTCTTTGCTCTATAAATGTTGCTTACTTCTGTTATTTCATACTGCATTAATCTATGGAGTCCTGGTGTGGCATTGTAGGCTAATGCATCAGACTGCAAAGTCATTTGAATTGCAAAGTTGGTGGTTCAAGCTTACCGGCAGCTCCTTGGAAACCCTATACAGGGGTACTATGGGTCAGAATCAACTCAACATCACTTAACAATAACAACAACAACAATTGGGGTATTGAAAGCATACAATCAAAAACTTTCACACAAATTATTCTTTCATTATAGAAAAATATACTTACAGTCTCATCTTTGTAATTCAAGACATTAAAAGGCACTCTTATTCTCAGAAGTTTGACTAATTGTCCTGGCTGTCATTGTTGTTAAGTGTCATCAAATCAGTTCTGATTTACAGAGACTCTGTATAGGGTTTCTGAGGCACAGCTGGTGAATTTGAACTGCCAACCTTGTGGTTATCCATCCAGTGCTTATCCTACAGTGCCACACCAGGACTCCTCATAAAACATAGAGTTACCAAAATTAAAAATTAAAGTGGAGGAAAAAATCCACAATAGACGTTTACACTCCTCAATTATGATTACACGCAACCTCCATAAACGATCGGCCTCTTCATATCCCATTCATTTCAAGATTTGGAAAAAAAGGAGAAAAGCAGATGCTTTAAAAGGATAATAGTAGATGAGATGGTAAGTAATAAAAGGATGTTTTTGCTCTTGTAAAGTGCCATCCAGGCAGTTCTGACTCATAGCAACCCTGTCTAGGGTTTCCAAGGTACGGCTTAAAGTGACGACTTTGTGGTTCGAACTGACCTTGTGGATCAAGAAGAACTTGTGGTCCAGTGCATTATTCTGTAGCACCACAGAATGAATATTTAGAAAGTTATCAAAAGAAATGACACTATTCCCTAATTCTCACCATTCCTACCCAGAACTGGCCTTATGGACTTGTGGTCTATACTTAATGTAAAGAAAAATAAAGGCTCAAATGAAATTGCATATTTGTTATGTGAGATAAACTAAACTCTGGTAGATGAATCATTAAGCACCCAGCTGCTAACCGAAATGTTAGTGGTTAGAATCAACAGTTTCATAGGATAAAAGACCTTGCATCTTCTGTAAAAGTCACAGTTTAGGAAACATTATGAAACAATTCTACTCTTATATAGCATTGCTATGAGTCAGAATTGATTCCACATCATATGACTACAAGATGTATTGTCTTCTTTTTCTTCACCAAGACAATACCAATTAAAACAAAAAAGTGTGACTTAGTGTTTGGAGCTGGGTTACTACTGGCAGTGGAGAGTTGTAAGGGAGCTAGATAGTTCGTATAGCATGCTAGGCATGAAACAGAAAAGAAAAGTCTGTGGAGTTCCTTAGTTTTTTCCTAATGTCTTTTTCTATTCCAGAATCCCTTCCAGAAAACCACTTTACATCTAGTTGTCATACTTCCTTAGGCTCTCTAGAACAACTGTTTCACAGACTTTCTGTTTTTTGATGATCTTGACAGATAATCTAGTCTGATATTTTATAGAAAGTCCTTCAATTTGGGTTTGACTGATATTTTTCTTATGGGTAGACAGGGATAATATATTTGGAGTAGAATGACTATAGAAGTAAAGTGTCATTTTCCTCATGTCACATCAATGGTATGTGATATCGACATGATTTATCACTGATGATGTTAACCTTGATAACCTGCCTGAGGTAGTGTTTGCCAAGTTTCTCTGCTGTAAAATTACTCTTTCTCACATTTTCACAGGATAATCTTTAGAAATAAGTCACCATGTGCGACCCATGCTTATAGGTTGGGGAGTTATACTCCATCTATATAAGCAAGGAGTATTTATAAAAATGGATAAATTATTTGGAATTCTATATAAATTATTGACAATTTTTCTAATTTGAGTTTTTAAGCTCTGCCAAGATTTTCTCTATATTTCTTTGAATGTGTTTATCCAAATCAATTATATGTATTTTAATTATAAAAAAAATACACTGAGACTTACACTGTGTTCTTGATACAATAGGAAAATAGTCCTCATTAAGATGTTTTGTTCCCAATCTATACAATCTTGGACAAGCTCATTTTAACTTGGAAATATTTATACAATTGGAATTTTCCTTGATTAATTATTTTCCTATTTGTTTCTTTCTAATAGCAAACAACCAGAGTGATAATATAGTACATTTAGTTGGTCTGTGAAATTACTTTATGTCTCTCAGTGGGATGGTCCTCAATCAGTTCTTTTGGTGATATCTCTTTTCTGAAACTAGTATTAGGAGCAACTTTAATTTCTTTTTTATTATTTTACTTTACTGAGCATTTCTTGACTCAATCCAATGAACAATAATTTTGAGAACACAGCAGGTTGGCCTTTCTAATGGGCTTTCTCCTGATATAGAGATATGCCAGAACTTTTGACATCCAGTACTATGTAGTTCATGACTTTTAACACTTTTGATAGAATTCCTGGTTTCCATCAGTTATGAGAAAAACTGAATCTAGAAAAAAAAAATGGATATCATTACCTAAATGGCTGGAAAAGAAAAGAAACTTCCTACAAGAATAAATTAGATAGTATTCTACTTACCATTAGGAAAAACAGAAATTTTAGAGAATAATATTTAAGCTACAGAACTGTGTTTTCCTCACATGTAGTATTTAACATCTAAAGTCTTCAGTTATTCTGAGTTGCATATTAAGCCAATAGCTGAAGTTCAGGTTTTTGTGATATTGTCACAGAAAACAAATGAAAACAATAGGCATGTATATAACCAAATCCATAGGTAGTGTCTAGCTGAAATCATTTATATGTTCTCTAACTTAAACACCTACTACTGCTATAACAAAAAGTACATAACTATGTAGTTTTAAATAATAGAAATGTATTGTCTCACAGTTTTGGAATCTGAGTTTGAACTCATGGTATTGACGGGATTATGCTGTGTCCACTCTATGAGAAGATCATTGATTCATTGTCTCTTTCAGGTTCTGGAAACACCAGGTGTTTTTGGCATTCCTTGGGTTAAGACTGGATCTTCAAGGAGACTTCTCCTGAGTGAATGTGACTTTCCATTCTGTTGTTCTTTTTTATAAGATACCATCTGATGTGATGCTGCGGACTAATGTGCTGGATTTCAAAGTCAGTTTGAATCACTAGGTCAGTGGTTCAAGTTCACCAGCTGCTCCTTGGAAGCCTTATACAGGGTTGCTATGTTTTAGAACCAAGTTGACGGCACATAACATCAACAACAGCCATTGCAATATGATCTCATAAAAAAAGAAAGAAAACTGTTTGAGAACTATTATAGAATGAAGAGAATAAAATTGAGTAATTACCAGGTCAATCGATGATGGACTTAAGTATTTTATTGGAATGCTAACAGCAATATGTTGTTGATACATAGAAATATGGCTTATCTTGATAGAATGTTTTCATAGGTAAATTTTACTTTTCTTGAGTGTGAAGGCTATCCCAGTAGAAATTGAAGGTGAATTCATGGGTTTCAGTGACTATGCTGACCTTCAGGTAAGGGTAAAAAGAAATAGAAGCATCTTTGCTCTTGGAAGTTCTCTAGTGCTACTATACAAACATTTGGTGGTGAGAGTGGTTCTTTCGCTTTACAGAAACATTAAAGATATTTGTATTTGGATATTCCTTAAAAAACTCTTTGGAATAAGAAAAAGGGAAAGAGGTTTTGAAAATCCATCTTTCTTCAATTATCACAAAAATATAACTCCATTTCCTTGTTCTTAATATACAGTGTTGAACATGAACAGATCGTAGAATAGAAAGGGAGACTCAGCAGTTCAGAACAATATTAGATTGCTTTACATGAGGAATAGTTATATAATTAAATCAGATTTAAAAGTCAAGTTGCCCAGAATGAGTTTAGAGATTGGGGATACAGCACTGTAAAAGATTTTAGCTGAGGTAGACACATGTAGAAAAATCAATGAATCCCCAAATACAACTTATTCAATGACACTGGCTTCCTAAAAAGACTATGAAATCAAACTATGCATCTAAGCTAGCACTATGAAAAATTATTTGCTGGCAATTTATCTTCATTGTTGATTCATATTTCTACATCCACTCATTTTATAGGATTATTTAAATGTCATTGCTCCCCTTACATATAAAGTGATCTTGATCTACTTGTTCTTGTTTCTGCCCTGCCTAGGGAAATAGAAGTATAACCCTACATTAACCAGGCAACCCTGTCATCTGCTTCTGGATCACTGTGGACAGTGAGGGAGCAGATATTGTTGTTGTTGTTGAGGGCCATCAAGTCAGTTCTGATTCATAGCCACCTGATGCACAATAGAATGAAATACTCCTCAGTACTGTGCCTTCCTCACAATCATTATTACATATCAGCCCATTGCTGCTGCCACTATACCAATCCATCTCATTGGAGTCTTCCTCTTTTTCACTGACCCTCCATTTACCAAGTCCTTCTCCAGGGACTGCCCTCTCCTCATAATATGTACAAAGCATGATACACAATGTCTGGCCATCTTGCTCTCTAAGGAGCATTCTGGGTGCACTTCTTACAACACAGCTTTGTTTGTTCTTGTATCAGTCAATGGTACTTTTAATGTTCTATTCAAGCATAACACAAATGCATCAATTTTGCTAAGATCTTCTTTATTCATTGTTCAATTGTCACATGCATATGAAGCTACTGAAAATACCACGGCTTGGGTCAGGTTCACCTTAGTCCTGTGACTGACATCTTTGTCTTGAACACTTTAAAGAGGTCTTGTGCAGCAGATTTGACTAATGCAATAAATTATTTGATTTTGTCACTGCTTTTGTCGATGAGTGTTGATGGTGGAGCCAAGCAAAATGAAATCTTTGACAACTTCAATCTTTTCTCCATTCATCATGATGGTATTTATTGGTCCAGTAGTGAGATTTTTGTTTTCATTACACTGAGGTGCAAGCCAACCCAAAGGATGTGGTATTTGATTTCATCCGTGTTTTAAGTCCTCTTCACTTTCAATAATAGAGTCTGTATAATCTGCATATTACAGTTTGTTAACTAGTCTTTTTTCAATCTTGATGCCAACTTCTTCATATAATTCAGCTTCTCAGATTATTTACTCAATGTACAAGTTGAATAAGCATGGTGATAGTATACAACACTGTGCACATCTTTCCTGATTTTAAACTAGTTAGTGTCCACTTTTTCTGTTTGAACAACTGCTTCTTGATCAAATGTACAATATCCTAATGAGTACAATTAAGTGCTCTGAATTACTCATTCTCCAAATGTTGTCCATAGCTTGTCATGATCCACACAGTTGAAAGCCTTTATGCATAGTCAATAAAGCACAGGTAAACATCTCTCTGATATTCTTTGCTTTCTGCCAAGATCCATCTGACATCAGGAATGATATCCCTTGTCCCACTTTCTTGTCTGAACCTCTGATAGGTGTCAATGTAGTGTTACAGGCATCTTTGGATTATCTTTTACAACATTTTACTTGAAATAATATTAATGATATCATCCAATGATTTCTAAATGAACTGCCATTTTGAATCAGACAATCTTATGGTATACTATGGTGTAGCATTCATCATCAAAAATAACATTTTAAATTCTATCTTGAAGTACAGTCAGTGTTACCTGTGGTTGGATAATATTCATATACCTACAAGGAAGACCAACTATGGGTCAGAGCTGACTTGACGGCACTTAAAACAATTAAATATATATATATATATGCTGTCTAACTTTCACATACATATGAGGCTACTGAAAAAAAAATATATATTTAACAGTACTTTATAAAAACTGTATATATATGAATACTGTTTTTGCTAAATGCCTTCAAGTCAGTTCTGACTCAAAGCAACCATGTATAGCATTTCCAAGGAACAAATTCGACGGCACTAGTGAATAACAATTACATATAGATAGATATTGCTTAGTGCCATCAAGTTGGTTCTGATTCACAGCAACCTTAAAAAATGAAAACTAGAGGCTTTATTGATCTATAGATTATCCTGATCAGAGATCTGCCTTGCCCTTTTGTGAGTCAAGGATTATAGAAAACAAGGAAATACTTCATATGTGCAAACGATATATAGTGATTTATTGGCACTTAAGGGGTAAAGAAGCTAGGGAGTCTGATTACCCATGCCCAACACATGAGTGCCCAGGCTGCATTCCTAGTCAGAAAGTCTCCTCTAAGGAGTACTGGAGTGGTAATTGAAACCACCATCATCTCCTACAACAATTTTAGACTTTGCTGTCACCAGGTACATCTTTCTTATCTTCAGTAAAGCAGTTATTGTTGGAGGTACTTACTCCTTTGGCATAAGATGTGTATTTCACCTGATATTTATGTGTCCTTTAATCTCCATACCTGGCAAACTTATGACAGGTATCATTCTTCAGGTCTTGCTAGATACTTCCTAGGTCATAGTGTCACATCAAGCCAAATGAGGAAAACTTAATCTACTTTGATATCACACTAGAGTGATGGGAAATAGAAGAAAATGTTGAATCTTACAAGTGATGTCAAATTTAGAATCAAAATCATTCCTGAAGATACTTTCTAGAAACTTAGTGATTCCTGCAATGATAGATGAGGTAATTTGGTCCAATCATTTATAAATTTTTTCTGCAAATCGCAGCAAATGTATATGCTTAAAAAAATCTTCTTTAAAGCTCTTGAAGATAGGATAAGGAAAGAATGAGTTACTAGGTCATAAGTGAAAAAGAAACTGAAACTTGAGAGATATTGTGGATTGTAGAAATTTTTAATATGTATTTTGACAGATTTGTGGAACAAGTAGATAGACCAAGGCCCTACTGTACACAAAGTGAAGAGTCTAGCAATAAGTGCACACTAAAAAGTAGACCCTCAACACTAAGATGAGTAAGAAAGGGACTAACCTTCTTCTGAAAGTATGGCCTCCTTTGCAAGCCCAGAAGGAGCCCTGGTGATTTGGTAGATTAAGCATTAGGCTGATAACTGCAATGTCAGAAATCCAAAGCTCTCAGCCACTTTGTTGGAGAAAGATGAGTCTGTCTGCTTTCACAGTGATTTGCAGTCACAGAAACCATATATAAGGCTGCCATGAGTCCAAATCAGCTTGATGGCAGTGAGTTTGGTTTTGTTTTAGTTACAAGCCTGGGTTCCTCAAGTAACCTAATGCATTAAACCTTGATTAATGTGGCTGAGGACAGGTAATGTCCCCTACTGGCAGAAATATATCTTCTTTAATAAAAGGACACCCCTCATCCATAGAATTTCTATTCCTAAAAACAATTTTTAATTCAGTACAATCAAAGATAAACATGTACACAAAGTAAAAACACCTCAATCAGAACTGGGATTGCAACCCAGTTCTATATGAGCCTAAAGCTCATCATCATTCTGAGATGTTATCTTACACCCAGAAGCTTATATAGAATCATTCTCAAGCCAGAATGATTGCTGGAACCCAGGACAGGGCAGCTACAATTAATTTTTTTTAAGTTGAAAATTAAAGCAAAGATAAGAATATTTATTATTGTTGCTGTTATTGTTAAGTGTTGTCAAGTCACTTCTGACTCAATGATCCTGTATAAGGTTTCCAAGAAGCAGTCTGGTGTGTTTATACTGTTAACCTTGTAGTATTCAATCCAGTGCTAATTCTATAGCATCACACAAGAAGTCCTAATAATATTTATGTTGTTGTTTTTAAATGCCATTGAGCTGGTGTCGACTAATAATGACCCTCTATAGGGTTTCTGAGGAGTGCACAACCTTGTGGGGAAAATTGGCCTTATGGTTGAGTGCTTATCTTACAGTGCCACACCAGGACTTCAAGAACACTATAGGAACTTGGAAATATAAATATCTGGAAAATTAAGAATATTTAGAACAGTCAAATGTATAGGGGCCAAAGTTTATTAGTATTTGACAGGTGCGAGAGAGAAGGGATAAGAGAGTCACTGCATAGGGGACACAGAGCTTGTATTAGTGTAATGTACAAAAAACTTTGCATATTTATAGTGGTGAAGGTTGCATAGTTATCCATAAACATATATATTGTATACATAATAAATTTCACTTCATTGTACATGTAAACAAAGTTGAGATGACAGTGTTTTGTGACAAGAAATTTCAATGAGCAATTAAGGAAGACAAAGTATTATAATGAAGTGTGCAAAGACATGGAGTTAGAAAAACAAAAGGGAAGTACATGATCAATATTTTGTCAAGATGAAAGTACTGAAGAAAAAACTAATCTTTAGTTGCGATATTATAGCATTTTATGGCCAAAACCTACCACTCGTCTGGCAGTTTGTCGTACTGTGGTGGTTTGCATGTTGCTGTGATTCTAGAAGCTATGACATGGGTATTTTAAATACCAGCAGGGTCAGCCATGGTTGACAGGTTTCAGCTGAGTTTCCAGATGAAGACAGACTAGCAAGAAGGAGAGGATATTTAGTCACTGAAAGCCTTATGAATAGCAGTGTATCACTGTGAGCACTAGAATATTGAATATTGAAAGATGATGAAGAGCACCAGAATACTGCCAGATAAAGTACGTGAACATGAGCCCCTCAGGTTGGAAGGCACTCAAAATATGACTGTGGAAGTGCTGCATCCTCACAGTAGAGATGACTGTGATGATGCAAATGGAGAAATGTTTTCAGGACCTTCATTTGCTGATGAGGTACAATTCAAAATTAAGAGAAACAGCTGTAAACACCCATTAATAATCAGAACATAGAATATATGAAGCATGAATTTAGGAAAATTGAAAATTGTCAAAAATAAAATAGAACATATAAACATCAATATCCTAGGAATTAGTGAGTTGAAATGGACTGGTATTGGCCATTTTCAATCTGACAACCACATGGTTTACTATGCCAGGAATTCCAAATTGAAGAGGAATGGCATTGCATTTATCATTAAAAATAACATATCAAGATCTGTCTTGAAGTACAATGTTATCTGAAACAGGATAATATCCAGACACCTACAAGGAGACCAGTTAATACCACAGTTATTCAAATTTATGCACCAACCACAAAAGCCAGAGATGATGAAATTGAAGAATTTTATCAAATTCTTTAGTGTGAAATTAATCAAACATGCAATCAGGATGTATGGATAACTACTCGTAATTGGAATGCAGAAATTGGAAACAAAGAGGAAGAATCAGTAGTTGGAAAATATGGCCATGGTGATAGAAACAATGCTGGAGATCGCATGACAGAATTTCCTAAGACAAATGACTTCTTCACTGTAAATAATTTTTTTAAACAACATAAACAGCTATACACATTGACCTCACCAGATAGAATTCAGAGTAATCAAATTGACTACATCAGTGGAAAGAGATGGTGGAAAAGCTTCATATCATCAGTCAAAACAAGGCCAGGCAGAGACTGTGGAACAGATCATCAATTGCTTATATGCTAATTCAGGCTGAAGCTTAAGAAAATTTAAACAAGTCCATTAGAGCCAAAATATTACCTTGACTATATCCCACCTAAATTTAATTCTTCCTCATCTGAAGAACAGATTTGATGCATTAGAAACTAAAGACCAAAGAACAGAAGAGTTGTGGGATGACATAAAAACATCATATAAGAAGAAATTAAAAGATCATTAAGAAAATAAGATTGAAAGAAAAGACCAAAATGGATGGCAGAAGAGACTCTGAAACATGTTCTCCAGCATAGAGATGCTAAAGCAAATGGAAGAAGTGAGGAGGTACAAGAGTTGAATAGAAATTTTCAAGTCAGCTTGAGAAGACAAAGTCAAATATTATAATGAAATGATCAAAGACCCAGAATTATAATTCCAAAAGGAAAAAACAGTCTCAGCATTTCTCAAGTTGAGGGAACTGAAGAAAAAATTCAAGTCTCAACTTGAAATTTTGAAGGATTCTGTGGGTAAACTACTGAATAATGTCAAAAGTATCAAAAGAAGATAGAAGGAATACACAGAGTGCTGCTTCACCAAATAGAAAAGGTTGATATTCAACCATTTCAAGAGGTAGCATCTGATCAAGATCCAATGATCCTGAAGGAAGAAGTCCAAGGTTCATTGAAGATACTGGCAAAGAACAACTCACCAGTAATAGATGAATACAAATTAAAATCTTTCAACAAACTGATGTAGCACTGGAGGCATTCATACATCTACGTCAAAAAAAAAAAAAAAAAAATTGAAAGACAACTACCTGGTCAACTGACTGGAAGAAATAGGAATTTGTGTCCATTCTAAAGAGAGGTGACACAATGGAATATGGAAATCATTGGGCAATATAATTGATATTCCATGCAAGTAAATGTCTACTAAAGAGAATACATAAATTGCTGCAACCATACATTAACAGGGAACTTCCAGAGGTTCATACCAGATTCAGAATTGGATGTGGAAAGAAGGATATCATTGCTGACATCAGATGGATCTTGACTAAATGCAGAGAATACCAGAATGATGTTTACTTGTGCTTTACTGGCTGTGCAAAGGCTTTTGATTTTGTGGATCATGTCAAGCTATAGACAACATTGCAGAGAATGAGTATTCAGGAACACAATTGTGTTCATGAGGAACCTGCACATCGATCAAAAGGCAGTTGTTCATATAGAAAAGGGAACACCAAATGGTTTAAAATTAGGAAAGGTGTGCGACAGGGTTGTTTTCTTTCACAATATTTATTCAGTCTGTACGTTGTTGTTAGGTACCATTGAGTTGGTACCAACTCATAACGACCCTATGCACAACAGAATGAAACACTGCCTGGTCCTTGGCCAACCTCACAATTGTCATGTTTGAGTCCATTGATGCTGCCACTTTACCAATCCATCTTGCTGGGAGTTTTCTTCTTTTTCTCTGACCCTCCACCTTACCAAACATGATATTCTTCTGTAGTGTCTGGTCCCTCCTGACAATATGTCCAAAGTACGAGAGATGAAGTTTGGCCATCCTGGCCTCCAAGGAGCACTCTGGCTGCACTTCTTCCAACACAGATCTGTTGTTTCTTTTGGCAACCCATGGCACTTTCAATATTCTCCTCTAACACCATAACTCAAATGCATCAATTTAATATTTCAACAAACTGATGCCACACTAGAGGCATTGACGTATCTATCCCAAGAAATTTGTAAGAGAGCTACCTGGTAAACTGACTGGAAGTTGTCCATATGTGTACTCATTCCAAAGAAAGGTGACTCAACAGAATGTGGGAATAATTGAACAATACCATTAATATCACATCCAAGTAAAATTTTGCTAAAGAGAATTAAAAATAGTAATAATTACAGCAGTACATTGATACAGAGCTGCTAGACATTCAAGTTGGATTAGAAGAAACCATGGAATTAGGGACAGCATTGGAAACATCAGATGGATCTTGGTTGAAAGCAGACAATACCAGAAAGATGTTTATTTGTGTTTTATGGAGTATGCAAAATCATTTGACTATGTTGATCATAATAAACTATGGATAACATTTGGAAGAATGAGAATTCAGAATACTTAATTGTACTCATGTGGAACTTACAAGAGAGCAAGAGACAGTTGTTAGAACAGAACAAGAAAATAATAAATACTTTAAAAATTAAGAAAGGTGTGTGCCAGTGTTGAATCCTTTCACATATTTATTCAATGAAAAAGAATGTGACATCAGGATTGGAGGAATACTCATTAACAACCTGTGATATGCATATGACACACCCTTACATGAGGGAAGTAAAGAGGACTTGCAGTACTTGCTGATGAAGATCAAAGACTCCAACTTTTATTATATATGCCTTGAAAGTAGCCCTAAATAATAAAGATGAAGTAAAATACTTTTCATACAAACAGAATGGTAGCCAATCACTACTTTAAGTGGCAATCTCAGACATGTAGTTCATGAATATCCAATATTTAATATTATTGGTATTAATTTGTCATATTTGAATAAGGGTCTAAGTAAAACAGAGAAGAGAGAGACATAGAAGACTTGAATGTATATTTTTTAAGTAACAAATTTCAGTGTTATCTGTCCTCTAGAAATGACTTTTTTATACTTCCACGAATAACTTATATTACCAAACTGTTAAATTTTAGCTGGAACTTCCTTAAATATAGTTCTCCTCCTACCTTATCTTTCCACTCCTTTTGCTTCTCACTGTTGTTGTGTGCCTCCAAGTTGGCTCCAACTCATAGTTCCCATTATACAGGTTTTTTGAGGAGTGGCTAGTGGATTTCAAGTTTTTAAAATATATTGATGCAATAAATATGGCACCTACCATCCCTTCCATGACACTCTCTACCTCTCTATTCGATTTAATAATCCATTGCAATGGCCACACAGGACTCAGACACCATTTTATAATTATGGAGTTTAATAGAGACGTTAACAGGTTACAATTCAGGTTATATATGCTTAGAGCCCATTTGTTCCAGTAATTTGCTGATTAATGCCCAAAGAACATACCGTTCTACTATAAGCCTCAGACTTCAGGAACTCATCTCTACCCCCATGGATCAATAAACCTAGTTCACATGGGTCAATAAACCTAGTTCGCATCCTTAAGTGTTTGGAGACACCCCATTCTACAAGGAAGCTTCCTGCCCAAAGTCACTCAGCATTACTTACTTTGTGGGTTTGGAAGCGCACTGCTCTGTCTCATGCTCTGGTTCTTGGTTCTGCTGCTGATGCTCCTTTGACAGTCCTCTGGTGCCACTTTCTGTTCTTAAGTTGAGAAGATTCAAGGTGCAGGGACCTTGGGGTCCAAAGGACACACTCCTGTCCCTGCTCTTCTTTGATAGTAGTGAAATGTTCATTTTAAAATCATATTTAAGATTTAAATTTTCACAATTACAATTAACTGTTAACATCCACAGCTAAATCATGTCATCTTATCAGTATCTTCTCCCACCTAATTCTTACGCAGACATATCAAGAAAGGAGTATTTTGATGGAAATTGCAAAGACAAGACTAGAAGTGACTTATTAGTGACTAGATCTCAACAACCAACCTTGGAGTTAGCAGTCCAGAACTTACCCTATAATGACACATGCTGTTAAGTGATGTTGAATCGGTTCCAACTCATAGAGAACCTGTATAGTGTTTCTGAGGTGCAGCTGGCAGGTTTGACTTACTGACCTTATAGTTAGCAGTTCAGTGCTTACTCTACACTGCTATACCAGGGCACTTTTAAATGCATTTTTTTTCCCCATATCTACAGTATTATATTTTATGTGTCTTTAAATCATTTTTTTTCCTATATTTTATCATGAGAGTATTCATTCTCATTTTGGATTTGGCTACTAAGAGAATATAGGTTTAAGATAGCTTAATGTATATTTACTCCTATATCATGTTAATGTGTGTATGTGTTGCCTGAAGTTTATTCTAAAAAGCAGCTAAATCATTTATTATAAAGATTGTCATCTTTGATTTCACAATTCTAAATTAAAGTCTTTACTAGTTGTGTAGCCAATAGAAAGTAATTTAAGTATAATAAGCCTTAGTTTATTTATGTGTGACAAAAATTATATATCTTATTTCCATATAAGGATTAAATGAGAAAATACATATTAAATTCTTTATCAAGAACCTGTTCAAAGCTTTGAGGATGCTCTATGAATAAAACACAAACAAAAATCCCTGCCCTAAGAGAGCTCACATTCAATTAAATAATCAAATTTAACATTAAAAATAAATAATAATAATTAAAATGTGAATTATATTGTATTACAGAAGAAATAAATGCTAATGATATAAATTATGAAAGTATCTTAAAAGTAATATATTTAACAACATATATTTATACAGTTTTAAAAAATCTATGCTAGATAATAGGTAAAACAGGTAAAGGGAGTAGAGAATCTAGGGAGCACTAATGTAGAAAGTCCTGGCGTGGCATCCAGGTGTGGCACTGTGGGTTAATGAGCTAGACTGCAAAGTCAATTTGAACTGCAAGGGTGGTAGTTGAAGCTCACCAGTCACTCCTTGGAAATCCTCTACAGGGTCGCTATGGATAGGAAATGACTCGACAGCACTTTAACAACAACAACAACAATGTAGAAAGTGGTTAATGGTTTGCTATTTTATATATGATAGTTGGGAAAGAAAAATCACACTGAGAAAGTTAAATTGAGCAAAAACTCAAAGGAAAAACAAAACAGTCACATGACTGTTTAGAAGAAATGTAACATGGTCAAAGGTAACTGTCAGAACAAAGGCTCTGGGCAGTCAAATGCTTGGTGTTTTCTGAAAGAACAATAAACAAGACCATATGAATACAACACAGTGAGTGAAGAAGATAATAGATCAAGTTAGGAAGATAACATAAAAGGTGTGAAGGGTGCTGCTGACTTTTATCTAAGCAAAGCAAAAAATCATTGGAGGGTTTTGAGCAGAGAAGTGACATCTTTGCATTTCATTTAGTTCAGATTATTCCAGTTGTGGTGTAGAGAACACACTGAAGGAAGGTTTGAAGCAGAAGAGCTAGGACGGTATTGAAAGCCAAGGTAGAGTTGTTGTATAAACATACGACTCTAGGTTTGTGATAGATCTAAGATTAATCATCCCATAGATAGATTCTATGAGTATATTTAAGAGATTAATTATCAGTGAAGTGGGTGTAGATGGAGGAGACAAGAAACTGGTCCCTAGAGTGATTTGTTTCTGACTCTTACCAACCCTATACAAAACAGAAGGAAACACTGCCTGTTCTTGCACTAGCTTCATAATTGTTATGTTTGAACTCTTTGTTGTTGCCACTGCTGAGGATTTCCTCTTTTAACAGACCTTCCATTGTTTCAAGCATGATATTCTTCTCCAGGAACTGGTCCTGCCTAACATTGTGTTCAAAGTACAAGAGACGAAATGTTGCCATTCTTGTTTCCAAGGAGCATTCTGGCTGAACAGATGTGTTTGTTCTTCTGTCAGTTCATGGTATTTTCAAGAATCTTCACCAATACTATAATTAAAATTAATTGATTCTTCTAAGGTCTTCCTTATTCACTGCCCAACTGTCACATACTGGAAAAATGTTGTTCCCTTCATTAGAAATGTTTTCTTGGATAGAAACAAACAGTCCTACTAGCAGTGCCTTAAATGCATATGAAATTATTAATGAATTCAGGCAGTCCAAGACTTCTGAGGCCAATTCATAGATCAACTAGGAAGCTGAATTATTTTCATCTCTTACTCAGTTAACCTTTCCTTTATGTTTGTCATGAATAGCTTGAAGATAACTCTTATGTTATGTCCATAACATAAGAGTTATCTTCAAGCTATTCATAATCCAGACAGAAATAAAAAAGTGCCCACCCAGTGACTTCTGCAACTTCTGGAAAAATTTTCTGCAAAGAATATATTTTAACTTTTCACCTTCTATTGCAAGGGTTAGGATACATTTTCTGTAGTGGAACAGATTGTAAATATTAGTGGCTTTGTGGTCCATTTGGTCTCTGTTGCCACTACTGAGCACTGCCATAAATAGTAATTTAATAAATTAGTGTGATTGTTTTTCAATAAAACTTTGATTACAAAAATAGGCAGCACTCTGGATTTGGCATGTGGTCCATATCATTGGCTGACCCTTACTCTAGAGTTGTGTAAGGATTAGGGAAAGGCCTCTGGGTCTGGTTTTTGTTGTAGCCATGTCATTGCATTCATTCAGGTAAATCAAAACCACTTCCTCTTAGTCAATTCCAACTCATAGTGACTCTGGTGGTGGTGGTGGTTGTGTATTGTGGGGCTAGTGCCGACTCATCACGATCCTGCATAGGGTTTCTGAGCCTGAAAATCTTTATGGGAACAAAAAGCCTCATCTTTACCTGTGGAACAGCTGGTAGTTTTGAAATGGTGACTTTGAGGTTAGCAGCCTGACTTTTAACCACTACAATACCAGAGCTCCTTAAAATGACCCTATGAGACTGCAAATCTTTACGGGAGCTGGTCGACCTCCTCTTTTTCTTGCAGAGAAGCTGAACCAGTTAGAAGTCCAATGCCTAATCCACAGCATCACTAGGACTCCTTGTCTTTTCAGGCAGTTACTACTAAATAAGATATATAACCTCAGTAAGCTCTACTGGAAAAAGTATTGAATAATTGACAAAAATAGTAGGTTGTATGTTTAGCTCTGCTATTTAATACTTATGTGACCTTAGGCAAGTCACTTAACCCTCCATGCCAAGCTCTCTTATCTTTTAAAATGGTCTGCTCTTCATAAGTACTCAGATATAGCACTTATAAACTTAGCTAAAAATTCATTTTGTCAAGTACATTGAGCATTTTTTAAAAATATCTTTTTCATACAATTACAAAATGAAATATAAGGCATTACAGAAAGGTAAAATGATACCTTTGTAGCCCAGACCTGCTGAGACAAGTGATGAGATGAAAGTGAACTCAGATGTGAATTATTGGAAGAACAAAGTGAGAAAGAAACAGATATAAAAATCAGAAAAATAAGCTTATAATGGATAGTTCAGAGCAAAGACTGCTTGGACAATGTAATGGTTATATTATAGGGTTTTGTTTTGTTTTAGTTTTTCTTTTTTTTTGAAAAAACATGTGCATTTAGACTTGTGGTTCTTTTAACTTTTATTTAGTATTAAAAATTATTCAATAAATTTCTATAGTGCTATAAATATTAATTTTTCTGTATAACATGATGGCTTCCTTTTTAGAAGGAATATAAAATCATATGGCATAAAATCATATGGCACTTGGTAATTTGCATGCTGGCAGGGTCACCATGGTGGACAGTTTTCTGCCAAGCTTCCAGACTAAGACAGTCTCAGAAGAAAGAAAGGCAGACTATTTCCAAATATTTAGCCATTGAAAACCTTATGAATAGTAATAAAAAACTGTCAGATAGCATCAGATTACTGAATATTGAAACATTTTGTACAGAACCAGAATATTATCAGATACAGAGACAGAAGATGAGACCCTCAGATTACAAGGCACTCCAGATTTGACTGGGGAAGAACTGCCTTTTCAAAGTAGAGTTGATGGAGATGACGCAAATGTAGAAAAGCTTTGGAATCTTCATTTGTTAATGGGGCATAACTCAAAATGAGAAACAGTTGCAAGCAGTAATTAATAATTAGAACATGGGATGTATGAAGCATGAATCTAAGAGAATTAGAAGTTGTAAAAATTAAAATGAACATATAAACATCAATATCCTAGGCATTTAGTGAGGTGAAATGGACTGGAATTGGTCATTTTGAATAGACAATCCCAATGTTTACTATCTTAGGAATGACTAACTGAAGAGGGATGGCATTACATTCACCATCAAAAAGAACATTTCAAGATCTGTCTTGATGTATGATGCTGTCTGTGACAGGATAACATTACTATGACTACAAAGAAGACGAGTTAATACCACTATTCTTCAAATGTATGCACCAATCACTAAAGCCAATGATGATGAAATTGAAGAATTCAACAAGCTTCTTCAGTCTGAAATTGATCAAACATGCAATCAAGATGTATGCAATGGTTGGAAACAAAGAGGAATGGTCGGTAGTTGGAAAATATGGTCATGGTATAGAAATTATACTGGATATCACACGATAGAATTTTGCAGAACCAATGACTTTTTAATTTAAAATACCTTTGAAACATAAAAGATGAGTATAAAAATACACTTCACCAGATGTAATACACAGAGATAACTGACTACATATTGGAAGTGATGGGAAAACTGTGTACAATGCTAGACCTTTTTGGGTGTGTGCTCCCATTTACCTGAAGGTACCCGGGTTGGACAGAGAGGGTGCGACAGGGGAGAGGAGGAAAGAAAATTGAAAAGTCTGTCACCTGTCTTTTTTCAGACACCACTCTATGGCTTTTAGCACCTTATAAGCCTGGCTGTAGCACTCTCCCCGCCCCTTGATGTCAGCCTAGGCCAAGGGGCCCATATGCAGTGACCAGAGCTATTCAGAAATCGCCATATATTCCAGTCACAGTCAGATTTCTGTACCGGTGGGCATGGAAAACTACTGCTCCCCACCTTATATTAGATCCAAAGCTCTGGAGCTGATCTGGGAAAACACATTCTCTGTTTTTTTGTTTTGTTTTGTTTTGTTTTTGTGCCTCAGCCGAGGAGCACCCCTACCTCTCTCTGCTTCTCCTGTCCCTAAACCAGAAGTCCACTTCCATCTTCTTTTTATGCTTTCTGCATCATTTACTATTTTGCCCAAAGAATCCTTTAATATTGTAAATCTCAGCTTGAATATTTTCTTCAGTTCTTTCTGCTTGAGAGCTGCTTAATGAGTTCTTTCCCTTTAGTTTTCTATCCCCAGGTCTTTGCACATTTCACAAAGGCTGTGCTCTTTGATCTTCATCAGTAAATATTTTAAGTTCTCTTCACTTTCAGCAAGCAAGGTTGAATCATCTGCATATCTCAGGTTGTTAATGAGTCTTTCTCCAATCCTGATGCCACATTTTTCTTCATATAACCATCTTCTCAGATTATTTGCTCAGCATACAGGTTGAATGAATGTGGTGAAGAATATAACCCTGTCACACACCTTTTTTAAATTTTAAACCATTCAGTGTTCCCATGTTCTGTTTGAACAACTGCCTCATGGTCTGTGTACAGATTCCTCATGAGCAGAATTAAGTGTTTAGTAATACTCATGCTTCACGATGTTGTCCATAGCTTATTATGATCCACACAATCAAAAGCTTTTGCATAGTCAATAAAGCACAGGTAAACATCTTTCTGATATTCTCTGCTTTCAGCCAAGATCCATCGGACATCAGCAATGATATTCCTCATTTCATGACCCCTTCTTAATCTGGCTTGAGCCTCTGGAAGTTCTCTGTCAATGTATGCTTGCAGCTGTTTCTGTATTATGTTTAGTAAAACTTTACTCACATGGGATATCAAAGAGATTGTCAGATGATTTTCGCATTCCATTGGGTCACCTCTCTTTGGAATGGGCACAAATATGGATCTCTTTCAACCAGTCAGCTAGGTAATTGTCTTCCAAATTTCTTGGCATAGATGAGTGAGTGCCTCCTGTGCTGCCTCACTTTCTTGAAAGGTTTCAATTTGTATTCCATCAATTCCTGGTGCCTTATTCGTTGGCAGTTCCTTCCATGCACCTTGCACTTCTTTCTCCAGTATCATTGGCTCTTGATCAAATGATAACTCTTGAAATGGTTGAACATCAACCATTTCCTTTTGGTACAGTGACATTGTATATTCCTTCCATATTCTTTTGATGGAAAAACTCCATATCATTGGTTAAAACAAGGCCAGGGGCAGATTATGGAACAGACCATCAATTGTTTGTATGCAAATTCAAATTGAAGCTGAAGAAAATGAAAGCAAGTACATGAGAGCCAAAATATGACCTTGACTATATCCTACCTGAATTTGGAGATCATTTGAAGAATAGATTTGATACACTAAACACTAAAACCATAGATCAGAAGTATTGTGGGATGACATCAAAAACATCATACAGGAAGAAAGCGAAAAGTCATTAAGAAGACAAGAAAGAAGGAAAAGTTCAAAATGGATGTAAGAAGAGATACTGAAACTTGCTCTCCAGTGTAGAGATGCTATAGCAAATGGGAGAAATGAGGGGGTACAAGAGTTGAACATAAACTTTCTAAGGTCTGCTCGAGAAGACAAAGTCAAATATTACAGCAAAATGTGCAAAGATCTGTAGTCAGAAAACTAAAAAGGAAGAACACACTCAGCATTTCTCAATCTGGGCAAATTATTGAATGATGCAGAAAGCATCAAAAGAAGATGGATGGAATACACAGAGTCACTGATGGATGTAGTAGCTCAAAAAAGGGAGCGAATATTTACAGCAAGGATCATACCTACTCCCTCCCTACACAGGGTTGACAGGGATTGGCAACTTAGACATTGGCTACCCAAAATGTGATAGGTACAAAGGCAAGAAGTGACTGGCTTACCAGCTTTCAAGAGGGAGCCTAGTGTCAGAGGGTGTGGGGGAAGGTGGACTCTCCACTGAGTGGTTTCCAACCTTTCTGGATAGGGTTTGTGGAAAGAGATGAGGATAAGACTCTTGTGGTTCAATAGTGAATAATTTTTATCAGGACTGACTATGAGTGTTGCAACTGTAAAGGTAGACATTTTGTAACAAAAAGAAGGGAGTGGTTGATCTTGCACTCCAGGAGCAGAAGACCCTGGGACCATCAGGGGAGAAGAGCAGAGTGCGAGACTCTATACAGAGAAGTCATGACACCAGAGATGGAGGCATAGACGATGATGTGGAGAGATGGAGTGGCTGTGGACTCTGGATTCAGGGAGGGAGAAGGGCTGTGTGTTGGCAGCCAGGGGGCAGGCTTGGGGGGTTGCCCTTTGGTTGTTTGAACCATTATATATTTCTGAGTGCTTCTGTTTTGTACATCCAAAAACAAAAACAAAAAAACAGGCAATGGAAGCAAATGCTGTCGAATGATGATGCATGGAGGGGATTGTAATCATTGCAATGAAATGAAATATGATAGGATGAAGGTAAAGCTGATATTCTCCCATGTAAACTATCACTCAATTCACAATAAAAACTTAATAAAACAAAAAGAAGATGGAAGGTAAACAGAGAATTATGGTACCATAAAAAAATGATTGATGTTCAACCATTTCAAGAAGTATCATATGATCAAATTCTGATGGTACTGAAGGTAGAAGTTCAATCTGCACTGATATATTAGTGAAAAACAAGGATCCAGAATCCATGGAATACAAATTGAAAACTTTCAACAAAATGATGAGGTACTGGTGGTGCTCACTCATCTATGCCAAGAAATTTGGAAGAAAGCCATCTGGACAAACAATTGGAAGAGATCGAAATTTGTTCTCATTCCAAAGAGAAGTGACCCAATGGAATGTGGAAGTTATCAAACAGTATCGTTAATATTACACATAAGTAAAATTTTGCTGAAGATAATTCAAAGGCAGCTGCATCAACAGAGAACTGGCAGAAAATCAAGCCGAATTCAGAAGAGGATTTGTAATTCTAGATATGATTGCTGATATCAGATGGATCTTGGATGCAAGTAGAGAATGCCAGAAGGATGTTTGCTTGTGCTTTATTAACTATGCAAAATTTTCAACTGTGTGAATCATGGCAAATGATGGATAACATTGTGAAGAACTGGTAATCCAAAACACTTGATTGTGCTCAAAAGGAACCTGTGCATAGATCAAGAGGAATTTGTTTGAACAGAACAAGGAGATGCTGAATGGTTTAAAAGGTGTGTGCCAGGTATGTATTCTTCAACTATACTATTCATTTTGTATGCTGATCATAGAATCCCAGAAACTGGATTGTATGAAGAAAAGTTGTGGCATCAGGATTGAAGGAAGACTCATTAACATCATGCAATATGCAGGTAACAAAACCTTGCTTGCTGAAATCAAAGATGACTTAAAATACTTTAATGAAGACCAAAGATCACAACCTTCAGTATGTATTACACCTCAATGTAAAGAAAGCAAAAATCCTCACCACTGGAGCAATGAATAACATCATGATAAATGGAGAAAAGACTGAAGTTGTTAAAGACTTCATTTTGCCTGGATCCACAATCAGCATTCATGGAAGCAGTAGTCAAGACATATTGCAAATCTGCTGCACAAGGCATCTTTAAAGTATTCAAGAACACAAATATCAGTTTGAGAACTACGGTGCATTGGACCAAAGCCATGGTATTTTTGATTGCCTCATATGTATGAACAATGAATATGGAAGACAGTAGAAGAATTGATGCATTTGAGTTATGGTGTTGGAGGAGAAAATTGATAATAGCATGGACTGCTACAAGTACAAACCTGTGTTGGAAGAAGTACAGCCAGAAAGCTCCTTAGAAACAAATATGGAATCCTGGTGTGGTGCTGTATAGGTTAATTCGCTGTCCTGCAAAGTTGGTTTGAACTGCAAGGTCGGTGATTCAAGCTCACCAGCTGCTCCTTGGAAACCCTATACAGGGTCACTATGGGTCAGAACTGATTTGATGGTATTTAACAACAACATTTCTCATACTTCAGACATATTATCAGGAGGAACCAGTCACTGTAGGACATTACATTTGGTAAAGTGAAGGGTCAGCAAAAAAGAGGACTAGCCCCCCACAAATGGATTGCAGCAAATGCAGCAGCAATGGGCTCATGTATAGCAATGATTGTGAGATTGGTCCAGGACCAGGTAGTATTTTACTCTATTGTGCATAGGATTACTGTGATTCCTAAACTAACTGATGGCACATAGCACCACCACCATTGGGTACCCATGAGTCTGAACCAACTTGATGGCATCCAACAGCAACATGACTTTGAATAACCCCACGGGCACACAACAACAAGAGACTGAATACTTTTCATATCTTTAGAAAACTGTGGTCAATTTATTTCCCAAACTACCACATTCTATTGTATTTCAGAGGGCTGTTAATTTAACTCCTGTTGCAGTCAAGTATATGACAGAGGAGAACTCCCTCATGGAGTTTCCTGTACTGTCATCTTCAGAGAACAATAAATAACATTATGATAAATGGAGAAAAGATTGAAATTATCAAAATTATATTGTATTTAGATCCACAACCAATAATCATGGAAATAGCAGTCAAGAAATCAAATGAAATTGCATTTGGCATATCTGCTGCAACGAACCTCTTCAAAGTATAAAAGAACAAAAATATCACCTTAAGACTAAAGTGCCCCTGGCCACAGTCACTCTATTTTCAATTGCATCATATACATTAGATAAGAATCAATAGTTTTGAATTATAGTGTTGGAGAAGAATGTTAAAGTACCAAACGAACAAATATATCTGTATTGAAACAAGAAAAGCCAAAATGCTTCTTGGAGGTGAGGATGTAGGAACTTCATCTTACGTACTTTGTACATGTTGTCAGAAGAGACTGGTTTTTGGTAAAGGACATCATGCTTGACAAAGCAGAGGGTCAGAAACAAAGAGAAAACACCCCAAAGAGATATATTGATGCAACGGCTGCAATAATGGGCTTGAACATGACAATTATCACAATGTTGGTGCACAGGACAGTGTTTCATTCTGTTGTCCAAAGAGTCACTATGAGTCAGAACCAACTTGAAGGCACCTAACAACAACAACAACAACAACAATCTTAACAGAAGCAGAGTGCCATATCTTTTTTTTGTGTGGAGCAACTGTTTAATTTGGAAAGGTACCACATCAACTCTCCTTTCAGACTTAGTCTTCAGTATCTTGATTCTGTATCATGCTTCATCATCAGTCTTTTAACTGACCTATTTGCTCAACTGAAAGGATTGATTAAGTGCCATTCTAAGCTATTCAATAGTTTTAAAAGTGGGAGTGATAAACACACCCCTTATTGTATTCCTGCATTGTAATTTACCTTTGTTTTCAAAGTACCTCTCAAATTAATCTTTTATTGTTTGAGTTAAAAAGTCATTTTCTTTTTTCAACCCTTCAAGTTTCTAGTTTCTAAAATTTGTTTTATTATCTTAAAAGGGAAAAGCAGTCCATCTTTTCTAAGGTATCTCGTTCATATAATATTTTTATAAATGCAGCCATTGTAAACTACCATTGTTATTAGTATAATTTTATCCAAACTTTGTGCCAAAAGCTACAGACTCATGGGAACATTTTCTGCCTTTCAAGTCATCACAAGTTTTACCGAGGTCTTCACTGTTGCATGTCACAAACTGCCATCTGGCATCCTGTAATAAGTTTTCATGGTGATGTCTGTCAATCTGCACAGTCAATGCCAGGTACTGGATTGCCGTGCCAATTTCTATTGTTGTTGTTGTTAAGTGCTGTCAAGCCATTTCTGACTCATAGCGACCTTATATTGGGTTTCCTAGGAGACAGTGGTGCGTTTGAACTGCCACCCTTAGGTTAGCGGTCCACTGCTAACTTACAGTACCACACCGGACTTCCTGCGTTAGGATGGAATGATGGAAAAAATAAATGAAGATGAAAGAAGGAAAAGAAGACAAGGAAAAAGAGAAACACTCAACATATTGGTGGCTTTTAACAACAAATATATAATTATATAAAACAGCAATATATATATGGAATCCTGGTGTGGCACAGTGGGTTAATGTGCTCAACTTCAAAGTGGGTTTGATCCACAAGGTCAGAAATTCAAGCTCACCGGCAGCTCCACAGAAACTCTATGTAGGGATGCTATGGGTTAGAACTGACTTAACAGCACTTAACAACATATATATGGATTTCTGGTCAACATTGTAGGATAAGCATTGCACTACAAACCACAAGGTCAGCAGTTCAAACCTACCAAATATTTCTTGGAAATCCACTACGTTACATTACCACCACTCCTTCATACGTGTATACATATATTCATATATATGTATACATATGCATATATATGTATACACGTATGAAGGAGTGGTGGTAATGTAGTGGGTTACGAGTTGGGCTGCTACCACAAGGTCAGCAGTTTGAATCTACCAACAGGTCCAAGGGAGAAACACGAGGCTTTCTGCTCATGAATATTTATAACCTTCTTGAATCCCTGGCTTAGATTTACATTGGAGACTAAGGTATATTCTAGCAAACACTCAGTGGAAAGACTTCACCACTTTTCATTTTTTGTTTCTCAAATCCTTCCAGTATGAAAAATGCATTAATAATATCATACCTTTTTTTCATCTGAGATAAGCAAAACTCTGGTGTAAGTATGGGAATGTAACCCCACATAAAATTTCAAGTAAAAAAAGAACTTGGAAATATTATTATATAATTGAAGCATAAATTTCAGATGTTTACATTTAATGCATAAATAAAATCATATAGTTTAATGTAAGTATCTGAAAGTAAATGCACTTGTTTATATGTAAATTAAAATTTTTCATTATTTGCTAAATTTATTTTTGTTCTTAATTGAAATTAGGTTGACAATAATTTTCATTAACTCTAAAACCATTAAGAAAGACACTTTCTCAAAACTGAGAAAAGGTGTTAAAATAGTTCTTCAAGTTTAAATACAGCAATTCTCTATTTGAAATAGCTTTTTTAGAGTTATACATTGCAATGGTCACTTTCAAATAGTAACTGACATTTGTCAGTTATGAAAGCTACTTTACATTTATTGAACTTTTTAAAGTGTGTCCTAAATTTATTACTTCAGTATCTTTTATTGGGATTTCTGAAATGCAGCTGCCATTTAACCCATGGTGTCCTGCTAGCAGTCATTATCAAAATGACAGGAGTTTCATTTGCATCATTTTACATACATGTTTGAACCTCCTAAAATTATGATATACAGCACTGTACAGTTAGACTGTTTAATTCCCAAAGACTTTCAAGGTCTAAAATTTCATCTATTTGTTGTTCAGCAAGTTATATAATTAATCAAATCCTTTTGGAGTATCTCTTTCTGGCTTAGAGGTTTACTCCTTTGACAAGGTAAGAAAGTATCACTGATTCAAATTTCATCAAATTCTAAAGCCAAGATCACCCTTTCTGTTTTTTTGTTTATTATCTTTTGTATGTCTTTGGGATCCCTGCATAGGGTTTCTATGAGTTGGAACTGACTCAAAGGCACTTAACAACATTAACAATATGTCTTTAGCAATTTAGTTATCTCCTGGGTACCTAGAATGTACAAAAGGCTGGATGAAGTTCACATGGATCCCTGTAATGAGAATGACTTTGGTTATAAAGAAAGATATAATGACTGAAAGAAAAAAAGAAGAAATAATCCTCACTCCCATTAAGTCAATTACAGCTCATTACAACACTATATAGGGTTTCTAAGACCATAAATCTATGCAAGAGCAGAGAGCCTCATCTTTCTACTGCTGAGTATCTGGTGAGTTTGAATTGTCAACCTTTCAGTTAACAGCCCAATGCCTTAATTAAACAAGAAGACATTAATCTACTTCCTGTATACTAAAATCAGGATTTTTAAAGACCCCTACTTCTTCTAGCCTCTCAAGAGAAACCAAGGGTTTGTGTAAAGCTACCACATATATATATAGACATAGATATAGTTGTTAAGTTTTGTTTTAGTGAACGTATATAGAATTTCCAAGGAGCAGCTGGTGGGTTTGAACTGTTGACCTTATAACTAGCAGTCTAATGCCTATTCTATTACACCACACCAGGATTCCATACATAGTGGTATTGGTGGTTGTGTTTGATACAGACCCTGTATAGATTTCATAGAAGCGACAGGTGGGTTTGAACTGCCAACCTTACAGTTAGCAATTCAGTGCTTATCCTACAGCAATACACTTGGACTCTTGTGTATTGTTAAGTGCTGTTGAGTTGGTTTCAACTCATAGCAACTTTTTATAGTGCTTCCAAGGAGCAGCTGGTGGGTTTGATGCATTAGGATGTTGTTGTTAAGTGCCATTGAGTCAGCTTCAAGGAGCAGTTGATGAGTTTAAACCATTAATGTTGAGATTTAATCTGACCTAGAGGTTGAGTGCTTATCCTATGGCAAACAGACTGATGAGTTTAAATTCATTTAGAAGCATTCTATATCTTATTTTCATAGAAGTAAATATTTCAATCTTTTTTTTTTCCTGTGAGATGATAACATTAGAATGATCTTACATTGAAGCTTTAAAATTAATATTTAAGATCCCTGGCTTAGATTCAGGCTGATTATTGGTGATATAAACCTTGAAAGTTTTTCTCTCTTGTGCCTTGAGACTTGGAATCTGCTGTGAGCTTGTGCTTGTTTGTTATGTGCCATGGAGTCGGTTCTGACCCATAGCGACCCGAGGCTGTAAATCTTTACGGGAGCAGAAAGCCTCATCTTTCTCCCGCGGAGCAGCTGGTATTTTGAACTGCTGACCTTGTGGTTTGCAGTCCGAATCGTAACCACTACGCTACCAGAGATCCTTTGTGCGTGTTTATATGCCTTCAATAGCTTGCAACATCATTTGCCACAAAGTGAGATAAGTGACGTCATAACTCTGCATGTTTATAAATAGCTGACTAACTTATTGACTGCCTCTTCTTTTGATTTATATTAGAACACAATAAAGGAGTGACATCAAGGAAATATTTAAAAATTAATATCTTACTCACTATCTTGTGGTTTTACATGGACTATAGGACAAGCATCGCTAACTTTATACCATTTAAATTCAACTGTCATTAAACTTTTATTAATAAACCTGTGCTAGAAATATTTCTTAAAATAATAACAAATATTTCCTCTCTATATTTGATACTGCATCCTGAATGTCATTCGTAAAATATATTTTAATTAATAGCTTCACTTAAAAGCCTTTATATTATAGTATTTCTCTGTTTGGTATATATAAAGCATAGATCACAAACAAAGCAGTTTTCTTTTTTTCCATGTCAATATAGAGTTCTATTGCATGTCAATATAGAGTTCTATGCAATAAGGACCCTTGGTGGCACAGTGGTTAAGTGCTCAACTAATAACTGAGAAGTAAGTGAACCCACTAGCTGCTCTGAGGAAGAAAGATAAAGCAGTCTTCTTCCATAAATATTATCCCCTTGGAAACTTGATGGGACAGTTCTACTCTGTCTTATAAGGTGGCTCTAAGTTGGAAAGCACTTGGCATCATTGAGTTTGGATTTTGATTATAACCAAATACTATAAGTAATTTTATGTAACTGCATACAATATTTAGTTTTGCTTCTTTATTTTAATATTTATGCATATGTTCAAATTATTATTATTATAAATTAATTAATTAAATAATATTTGACACTGTAGGACAAGTACTGGACCACAGGTCATTTGAATCACAAGGACAACAGTTCAAATTCACCAGTCACTTCTTGAAACGCTATACAGGTTTGGAGTTGGAACCAACTGGATGACACTTAACAACAACAACAAAAACAACATATATAGAATTGGAGTTCTGGTGTGGCATTGTAGCATAAGCACTGGACTACTAACCACAAGGTTGGTGATTTAAATCCACCAGTGGCTCCTGGGAAGTTATACAGAGTCGTTATGAGTCTCAACTGACTCAGTGGTACTTAACAGCAACATATATAGACCTACTTATTTGTCACTTTGACCCGACTCGATGGCACTCAACAACAACAACATTTGTCACTTTGTCATACTGTGATGACTTGTGTACTGCTATAGTCCTGGAAGTTAGACAACTGGTGTTTTACACACCATCAGGGTCCACCAGGGTAACAGTTTTCTAGACTAAGACCGGATTAGGAAGAAGGAAGACTCAGTCCACTGTTAAGGGACTAGCCACTGAAAACCTTATAAAAAGCAGCACCAACATTATTGAACACAGTGATGGAAATGAAATCCCTCAGGAATGAAGATGTTCACAAAAAGACTAGGGAAGAACTGACTCCTCAATATGGAGTAAATTTTAATGGCGTGGATGAATCAAGCTTTCAGGAACTTCATTTGCAGACAGAGCATTATTCAAAATGAAAAGAAAGCTACAAATATCTGAACATGGAATGTATGAAGTATAAGTCTCAGAAAATGGAAAGAAGTCATCAAAAATGAAATGGAATGCATAAAGATCAATATCTTAAGCATTGTTGCTGCTGTTAAATGCTGTCAAGTCAATTCTGTCTCATAGTGACCCTGTATTGGGTTTCCAAAGAGGACCTGGGAGTTTGAACTGCCAACCTTGTGGTTTGCAGACCACTGCTGATCCAACAGCACCACACTGGACAGGTACTGACCATTTTGTCTAGGTCAATCATATGGCTTACCATGCCAGGAATGACAAATTGAAGAGTAATGGCATTGTAGTCATTGTCAAAAAAGACATTTCAAGATCTTTCTTGAAGTACAATGCTATCAGTTATAGGATAATATCTATAAGCCTACAAAGAAAACCGGGTAATACAATTATTGTTAAAATTATACAACATCTATCAAAGCAAGTGTTCAAGAAATTGAAGAATTCTATCAACTTGTTTAGTCTGAAATTGATCAGACATATAAACAAGATACATTGATATTTACTGGTGATTGGAATGCAAAAGTTGGAAACAAAGGGCATTAGTTGTTGAAAATATGGCCTTGGTGACAGAAATGATTGTGTACATTACATGATAGACTTTTGTAAGGCCAATAACTTATTCATTGTAAATATCTGTTTTCAAATATATACACATAGACCTTGCCAGATGAAATACACAGAAATTCAATTGACTACATCAGGGGAAGATACAATGGAAGAGCTAAATATCATCACCCAAAACAAGGCTGGGAGCCAGCTGTAGAACTGACCATGAATTGCTCAAATGCAAGTTCACATGGAAGCTGAATAAAATTAAAACAAGTAGGGAAGAGCCAAAGTGTGATCTTGAGTATGGTTGTTAAGTGCCATTGAGTCAATCCAGACCCATAGCGACCCTGTATAGGGTTTCTGAGGAGCAGCTGTTGAGCTTGAACCACCAACCTTTTTGTTCAAATGATTTTGAAGTCCAGCACATTAACCCACAATGTCACACCAGGACTCCTTGAGTATATCCCACCTTAATTTAGAGACTACATCAAGAAGAGATTTGACACATTAAACACTAACACCTGAAGACCACAGAAGATATCAGATGACAACATCATACAAAAACAAAACAAAAGGTCACTTAAAAGATAGGAAAAAAATTAAAGACTAAAGTGGATGTCAGAAAAGTCTCTGATACATGCTCTTAAGTATACAGTGTTGCTCCTGCCGTGTGCCATTGAGTCGGTTCTGACTCATATTGATCCTATAGGGTTCCTGATGCTGTAAATGTTTCTGAGAGCAGCTAATGGAAGAAATGATGAAGTAAGAGAGCTGAACAGAAAAATTTCAAAAGACAACTCAAGAAGATAAATTATTATATGTGAAGATCTGTAGTCATAAAACCAAAAGATAAGAGCACACTCATCATTCTCAAGCTGAAAGTACTGAAGAAAAAACTCAAACCTTGACTTGAAATATTGAAGGATTCTGTGGGCAAAATATTGAACGATTTGCGAAGCATCAAAAGACACTGGAAAAGATATGGAAGAAAAACTAGGGGACATTGCCCTGATGGTCTTATTATGAGTGGCTGGAGTGCTTAAACCGCTAGCAGTTCAGGATTTATCCCACAGAATCACCACAGTCCCTAATAATCATAGTAATAATTATTATAATCATAATATTAATAATATCAATTTTAATCAACGGTGTAGGCCTTGATATGCAAAACTCTTTATTGTAGAGGAGAAGTTGACCAGTTTTTTTTTCAAGAGAAGCATGTTTCCACTTGTTATGGTTAAGTGCCGTGGAGTCGGTTCCAGCTCATAGCGAATCTGTATCCGGTTTCCGAGGTTGAATCACTGACCTTGCAGCTCAAACAACTTTGCAGTGCTGTGCTTATCCTACACCTCCACACCAGGACTCCCTGTTATCACTCATCAATAATTTGTATACGTTATTTTAGTTAATCCTAATAATTTAAAGAATGAAAAGTTTGAGATCCAAAGAGGTTGAGTAAGTTACACAAGACCAAGCTCAAAAGTTCCTGATCTGGAATTTAAAGCCATGTCTATCTGGCCCCGGACCTATATATACTTTTCCATCTCAAAGTGGTTAGTGAGGATGCGTTACAATAGAGCTGTAACTTTACCCACAAAAGGTGGCAGAAGACACTAGCCTATGCTTCTAAAGCATGAAACAATGAGCAAGTTATATAGCTGCCTGCACCTCAGTCTCCTTACCTGTAAACAGAAGTGATTAAGGAGTTCTGGTGGTCCAATGGTTAAGCACTTAGTGCTAATCTGAAAGGTGAGTGGTTTAAACCCACCCAGTGGCTCAGGATGAGAAAAGACCTGTCCATCTGCTCTCAAAAAGACTAACCCACTGCCAGTGAGTCGATTCCAACTACCCTACAGGGCAAAGTAGAACTGCCCCATCCAGTTTCTGAGACTAGCAATCTTCAATGGGAGCAGGCCGCCTCATCTTCCTCCCATGGAGTGGCATTTGAACCACCGACCTTTTGATTAGCAGTCCAATGCTTAAACCACTGCACCAAAAGACGATAGCCTAGAAAATCCTATCAGAATTCTACTCTGTTGTGTAAGGCCAATGTAATAAATTAGAAATACAAGGACAATGTCATTTTCCCATAAAATTAAAATTTATTTTACTTAGCTATCATTTGATCTAAGATTATGCTCTTCCTACATTTTTTGTGGTGTTACATTGTCCTTCATGTAATAAAATGCTGTTGTATTATGCCCATTGAACAAAATAAACTGTTGGTATTCTAAAAAAAATAAGACACTGGAAAAATACATGTAAACACTGTACCAAAAAGGTCAGTTCAGGAGGTACAGGTACAACCAGAATGACCCTTAGAAAAGAGAATGGTGAGACTTTGTCTCATGTGCTTTGGATATGGTAACAAGAAGGACTAATCCTTAGGAAAGGACATCATGCTTGGTATAGTTGAGGGTCTGTGAAAAAGAAGAAGATCTCCTAATCAGATGGACAGACACAACGGCTGCAACGTAACAGCAATCATTAGAATGATGCAGAACCAGGTAGTCTTCATTCTTTTTGTGCATGAAGTCACTATGAGTTAAAGTTGACATGACAACACCTAACAAAACAAAATACATAATAATGTGCCATAGTAGTCAGTCACCATTTGAATTTAAAGCACTACACAAAGATAAATATGTTTACTACTTAAGTTTATTAGAAAATAGCTGTATATTTCTTAAACCAGATAGGCAAATAATTTCATATTTATAATCTTAAAATTGGTCTAACTTGTAAATTCAGTATTTGAGACAAACAAATTGATTAACACATCAATTGCACTAAATAGTCTGATTATTTGCAAGAGTAATCAATTTCTAGGGAGTGAGCATATGACTGAGTGAAATACAACAAAATTGGAGAAGACTAAAACATAGGGCTAAATCAGTGTAGAAATTCTCAGAGCAGTAGCATTTTATATCATCATTGTTGTTGTTAAGTGTCATTGAGTCGATTCCAACCCATAGCGACCCTGTATAGGGTATCCAAGGAGCAGCTGGTGAGCTTGAACCACCAACCTTGCAGTTCAAACAACTTTACTGTCTGACACATTAGCCCACGGTGTCACACCAGGACCATTAGCATTAGAAAAATACCATCATATTGCCAAAAGTGAGTGACAAAGACAAAAAAATCTGGCTTTTAAAATTTCTTATTAACATTACACTAAGCAGAAAATTTCATAAGACAGACTATTTAAAATAAAAAAGTTGTAAAAAGTCATACTTGATATTACTATATTAACATATTAAACTCTTAAAGTTATTTTATTTTCAAAAAGCTATATGAAATTATTTTGTTCATGCTTTTTTGAGTACATTTTACTTAAACTACATTTGAAAGTTATGGTTCATAGAAATATTAAAGAGGTACCTTAGGATAAAAGCAAGCTGAATAAATTTCAAATGGACAGATCTGATCCATGAGAAGTAAATTTCACACAAAAAAATTTTATTGTCCAGTAGTCAAGTAAACAATATGGCAAAGTCAATATTGTTCAACATTGTAACATCATATAAACTGTAGTGCTAGCAATTTCATCATGAGCTGAGTTAAATTAAAGAAAGTGTTGCCCTCAGTAAGGCTTTCATAGAAATATCTGTACACTTAGTTAATGCCCTTTACTTGTTAGTATTTTTTAAGAAAGGCAAACCACATAACTTTGCCTCAAGCAAGTTAGTGATGGGCAACAAGACAGATATAAAGTAAAAATGAAGACACAAAGTATTTTAAAACAACTATTATACAATGATTGTTGTTGTTAAGTGCTGTCAAGTCAGTTCCAACTCATAGCACATCTGTGTGTTTCCAAGGAGCAGCTGGTGGGTTTGAACTGCAGACCTTGTGGTTCACAGTACAGTGCTGATCCTACAGTGCCACATCAAGAATCCTTACAATGATTAGGTGAGGTAAATAAACCTATTTTTAACTATTTACTAAGCAACAATTTCCAGAATTTTGAAATAACCAGTTATTTGAATTTCACCTTGGTATATTCTGGAGTCCTGGTGTGGTGCTGTAGAATAAGTACTGGACTGTTGGCTGCAAAGTTTGTGGTTCAAACCCACCAGACACTGCTCGGAAACCTGACATAGGATTGCAATGAGTCACAACCGTCTCGATGGCATTGAACAACAACAAATATTCTAGACACATATATTTGTGATTTCTCATAATATAAATATATAGAGATAGAGCGAGAGAGAGAGCTCTGGTAGTGTAGTGGTTATGAATCGGGCTGCTAATCTCATGGTCAGCAGTTCAAAACTACCAGCTGCTCCACGGGAGAAAGATGAGGCTTTCTGCTCCTGTAAAATTTACAGCCTCAGAAACCCTGTGCAGGGTCGCTATGAGTCGGAACCGACTCCACAGCACACAACAACAACATATATACACACACACTTAACAACACAAAATATTTTTTCATAAAAAATTTTTTTTCATAAAACTTTTCTTGAAAATATATATTACTATATTCCTGTTGTTATTAAGTGCCGTAGAATTGGTTCTGACTCATAGAGACCCTATTTAGGGTTTCTGAGGAGCTGATGGTGAGCTTGAACCAATGACCTTGTAGTTCAAACTGACCTTGCAGTCCAGCACATTAACCTGCATCACCACAACAGGACTCTATATTACTATAGTTTACTTGAATATTTGTAGATTCATTTTAAAAGCTGGGAGTGTGATGGATCTGTAGGATAAGCACTTGACTCTGAACTACAAGGTCAGCAATTCAAGTCCACCAGCTGCTCCACAGGAAAAAGATAAGGCTTTCTACTCGGGCATATATTTACAATCTGGCATATAGGTACTTTCTGGTGAATAATTCATTAACCACTTTGCCACTAGAGAGTTTAAGAGCGGTGACAGATGAAAAACAAATACTGTCATTCATTTGTTATAACTGATACAATCAGTCTATCTGATCATAGAAATATTTTTTCCTGCCAAATGTCGGAAAGCTCATTTGGATCAATTTTAAGCACATCCAGTCCATTTTTATGCATTTCCACACAGATGTACAGACATGGGCAATGATTCTCTGTAGGGAACATGGTTTATTGTATCTTCTTATGAGTCATGACATTCATTGGACTATAACCAACTATGATACAATTTGCTGGTATACATTTTTCTGGATCACTTCATAGGTGTAAATGTTGCCAGGTAAATATCTTTCAGTAAATATGCATTGATATTATCATTTTTACTAACTGTATGGTGTGGCACTGTAGGATAAAGCACTGTACTACAAGGTGTGTTTGAACAGCAATGTTGACAGTTCAAACCCACTAACTGCTCCTTTGAAACCCTATACGAGGTCGATATGAGTCAGAACCAACTTGAAGGTATGAAGTACCTATAGCAGCAGCAGTTAACAACAGTTTATGAATTAGAATCCTACAAGCAGTACTTTTGAGCTTACCATTGTATGGTTTATAGTAAAAGCAAAGTCATCTGTTAGTCTTTCATGCTGGTGGCACTTTACGATAAGCACTGGAATACTAACCACAAGTTTAGCAATTCAAACCCACTAGCTGTTCCTGGGGAGATAGATGAGGCTTTCTGCTTCTATAAAGATTTATAAACTCAGAAACCCTATACAGGATTGCTATGAATTGGAACTAACTCAACAGCACTTAAAAATAACATTACCTCAACTCTCATGAAACTACTTTATTCTGAACAGATGTAGATAAATTCTGATTGGCTAGTAATTAAATAACTAATTTAAATTCTTTCAAATGTTAACATAAAGAATAGGTTCAGTTCTTAATTTTTCCCATTATAAATAGTCTCACCTTCTCTTACCCAGACTCAGTCTTACCATGATACTTTATATGTAATTTTCCAAGTGTATGAGGATTTTTTTTCTTTTATATTTATAATTATTATAGTGAGCTAATTGCTGAAGGATATTCATGGAAAGATATTTACAAATCTGCCCCCCCCATACTTTGAAAGTAAAACATCATATTAAAATAAAATTAATTTATTCAACAAATACACCGATATTTTGAACAACATATATGTTTGATACTTAAAAAAACTATCTCTGTTCTTCAAAAATCTTTCAGTAACATTTTCTTTCACATGCTACTAGATTTGTAAGAAAATTAAAGTGTTAAGAGGCATAAATAACTGAGGGCTTACAGTACTCAAACCCCTTTATAAATTATACTGACTTTCTAGATATTTCATTTATGGGATTTCTAGTATGTTTAGGAATGCATAGTTATTATATAACATTGTTATTTTCTTTATATGTTATGATTTTATACACTGTTATAAAAATGACAGCCACAATCCCTCCCCACAGTACCTTCTCAAGTCTCATTTGGGTTGCAAAATTCATTACAGTGGCCCTACTGAACTCAAAAACCATAATCAGGATTCTGAGGTTTATTTGGGGCAGTTAACAGGTTGCAGTGCAGAATCAGAAGTGCTCAGGACACATTTCTTTCATTCAGAACAGCCTCTTCTCAGCTGTGTCCATCAGCAGTCCTCTCTCTAGCCCTTGGTCTGGCCTCTATCCTGCTTAGGCAATGTCGAAAAGCTCTTCTAAGGTAGCAAATGTTCACAGTTCAGAGCACACCACTTCACCAGCAAGCACTTTGCTCTAGTTCCAAGGGCCAGCAAACTTAGCTACCCCTAATTATTGCCTGGAGGCATCCTATCCTACAAGTAAGTCTCCTACCCAAAGTCACTCGGCTTTGCTTGCTCCTTGGTCTGGGAAGCTCACTGCTCTTCTGGTGCTCTGATGCTTGGTTCTGGGGCTGATCCTCCTGTGCCACTCAATCTGTGTCACAGCATTCTGAGCCTTGGGCCAATGAGGTTCAATGCACAAAGATCTCAGGTTTTTCTTCTTCCTCTTCTTTGATGGTAGTGACATCCCCTTTCCTGCTTCTGAGATAGCTCATTTTATACCCATGATAGTGTTCCAAGTTTTCACAATTAAAATGAGCCCTGGTAACAATCACTCACAAATGAATCATGTTTTGCATTCAGCATCTTATCCCACTTTCTCTTACTCAGATTCAGATTAGAAAAATAAAACATTATTTGGTGGGAGTTGAAAGACTATGAGTAGAAAAGCTATATGAAGTAACTCACTGCATTGTATATACACATTAAAAATAAACAAGAATCCTCATCTAAACAGCTTTTTTAATATTTGGTAAAATATTGTTTGTGTTTTCTTCTAATCAGAAAAGTTAAAACGAGTAAAGAGAAGAATGTAAGAAGAGAAAACTACAATGAAAAAATTGAAAATTTAATTGAAGTACATAATATAAACCATTTTGATTTATATGAAATCAATTACAATGTAAGTTATAATAATTATCATACCAAAATAAAGATCAATTGTCTTTATTGTCATACATGACTTGAAAGTATCCATTATTAATATTAGTAAACTGATAGGCTACATTATTTCATGATACATTTTACATACAGACGTACCTTGGAGATATTGATAGTTGAGTTACAGATCACCACAATAATGCTCATATTGCAATAAAATTAGTCACACAAATGGTTTGAAGTTTCCACTGTATATAAATTATATTTACACTAGTCTATAGTACTGGTGTAGAGTTTCAGGTTAATGCGCTGGACTACAATGTCGGTTTGAATCTCAATGTCAGTGGTTGAAACTCATCAGCCTCTCCTTGTTATCAGGACTGACTGTGAGGGTTGGAAATGTAAAGGTAGATGTTTTGTAGCAATAGGAGGGGAGTGGTTGACTTTGCAGTCCAAGAGCAGAGGTCCCTGGGACCATCAAGGGGTAAAAATGGAGTGTGGAATCCTACCCAGAGAAACAGTGATGCCAGAGATGGAGGCAGAGACGATGACATGAGAGATGGAGCCTCTGGGAACTCTAGACCCAGAGAGGGAGAGGAGCTTTGTGGAGGACTGTGATCTGATGACCAAGGGGCAGGATTGCAGGGTATACCCTTTGGTTGGTTGATGATGCAGAGGGGATTGTAACCATGGCAATTAAATGATATATGATAGAATGAATGTAAAGCAAATGTCCTCCCCTGTAAACTATCACATAATTCACAATAAAACATAAAAAAAAAAGGCCAAAACAGAAAAAGCTCATTGAAAATCCTTATCTTAGGGACATGTAGTGAGCGCATATTAGAAATATACAGTTAAACTAATGCAGAGTTGTCACAAAACTTCAATTTGCAAAAATGTGATTTCTGTAAAGCACAATAAATAAGGCGCAATAAAATGAGGGTTGTGTGTATATTGTATTAACATTTCACTTTATGGTGGCTATAGTTGTTTCTTAACTTAGAAATAGAAACATTTAAGGTGCAATATTAGTTTTTATGGTATGAGATTTGTATCAATGAAATGTATACACTCAATTTTAATGTTAAAAATTAGATTACAACTTGAAAGATGATTTTAATCAGCGAATAGTAAATTCAGTGTTTCTCATTCACTTCTCATTTGAAAAATATATAGGCTAGATTTGTTAGTGCTGTTGTTAAGCCTCATAATTTTTATGAGGAGCTGCTGGCAGCTCAAACAACAGACCTTGTGGTTCCTAGTCCAGGGCTTACTTTTGGAGCCACTGTGCTTCCTATTAACTAGACAGACCACATACAAATTTGAATCAGTAACAAGATAGTTCAATTAATCAGATTTCTTGAGTCCTAGAACACCTAATTATTAAAATAGTAGCTATCTAAGATTATATTTTGTATCTATGTATGTGTTTGTGTGTGTATATGTATGTACATTTATATATACAGGGAGCTATGGTTGTGTAGTGGTTAAGTTGAGCTGCTAACCTCAAGATCAGCAGTTCAAAACTACCATCATTTCCACAGAAGAAAGATGAAGCTTTCTGCTCCCGTAAAGATTTACAATCTTGGAAATCCTATGCAGTGTTACTATGAGTCAGAACTGACTCTATGACGTATGATTATGTGTGTGTAT
>NW_006408537.1:16489515-16512429 GCF_000296735.1 Chrysochloris asiatica | reverse complement strand
GATTTACACCCTCGGAAACCCTGTACAGGGTCGCTATGGGTCGGAACCGACTCAACGGCACTTAACAACAACAACATATATAGTGGCACTGTGGGTTAACGTGCCAGACTGCAATGCCGTTTGAACTGCAAGGTTGGCGGTTCAAGCTCACCAGCTGCTCCTCGGGAACCCTATACAGGGTCGCTATGGGTCGGAATGACTCTACCGCATTTAACAACAACAACAACAACAATATACATAGACATTTGAGTTACAGTTATTGAAGTATGCTAATATTAAGACACTTATACTTAATAATTTTACCATCCTTTTAGCTTTTTATAATACTAGAAGATATATCTAAATAATTTAGCATGTTCTTTGTCAGGGCACTTATCAAGTGTGTGAGTAAATAGTTAAAAATTCCAACCCACCCAGAGGCAACTTGGAAAACAGGTCTGGACATTTGTTTTCAAAAGTTCATAACCTTGGAAACCCTATGGGGCTGTTCTACTATCTTCAGTGGAATTGCTATGAGTAATCATCGACTTACTTGCAACTAATGACAATTTTTTAAAAATCACTAAGAATTTTGACAATTTTAAAAGCAATTTATAGTTTGTATTTGCATAGAATATAATAACCTCTCCTTAGTTACCTTCTGGGAGTTTTTCTTAGTTGAGATCCCTATCAAGATCACTTGGGGGGGGGGGTACTTTAACAACCTTGAGGCCCCAGCCACACCTTAGACAGATTAAAGAAGAAATACTGGACTTGCTCCCATGCATTCTATTTATTTTATTATTCTTTTTAATTTGGGTAGTTGGAGTCAATGTGACAGTTATATGTAAAGGCACAAATTCCACACTATCATGAGGATATGTTTCTAATCAGAATTTAAATAGGTTATAGTTTTGCAAATACAGCACTTAACAGTTTCTGGTCAATAAATACAAATTTCACATTAAACAAGTTCTTATCCTACATATTTTAAAGCAGATTTTTCCCTATTTTGATTAAGAACTCCAAGGATTTTTTCTGTCTGAAGTAAAATGAACAATAAAATGAAATACTTAAAGGTTTCATTAAAAATGAAACAATTTTCTTAAAATATCATACTAAGTTAACATTTGGAGGAACACCTTAAATTGACCATGACTTTTTAAATAACCCATTTAATGATTTGTAATAGAGACAATTATATCAGTCTTGTTGGGAAAAACAATTATGCTTAAATATTTAAATTGCAAATATCATGAAAATGGAGTCCTGGTGTGGCATTGTGTGTTAATGTGCTAGACAGTAAGGTAGGTTTGAACTACATGGTGGGGTGTTGAAGCACACCAGCTGCTACTTGAAAACCCTATACAGGGTCATTATGAGTCAGAACTGAATTGATGGCACTTAAAAATAACAAAAATTATTAAAATGGATTTATATAGGTTGAATACTCTCATTTTTATGATCATAAATAAAATATTTATGTAAGAACATTTAGCCTAGAAGAAAGGAAGATTTTATTTATTGTTTTAAATCTAAGAAACCCACATTACTATCTAATTTAAAATAAAATAGAGAAAGCTTTGCAATAGAAAAGAATGTTTTATTCCTTAGACATTAATATATTAAATTGTCAAGCCAGAGACTAATATTGCCCTTTGGGTCAATAGGCCACTTAAGTATTTAGTTAAATTTATATAAGTACATTGCTTGAAAGATAATTGTAATGATATAAAATGATTCAGTTCAATGATTCCACTGAGGCTTGAAGATAATGAATCTTTTTATATCATTCATCTAGGGAATATTAACATTATAGAGTCCTGTGACTGCTAATGAGCTTTTTGCTAGGAAAAAGAATAAATTGCACAGAGAGATATTTTGATTATTATAAGCATGATATGGTAAAAAGTAATTAGTATGCTTGTGAGTAAATAGTCGAATTGGAACTGACTTTGATCATAAGGAAGTTGAATATTACAACTATCATAATCACTTTGTGTAAACTAATCCCTTGATAAAACTAGGAAAGTTACAGAAGTTTTAAATAAAAGAGAGTTAGAAATATTTTTAAATATTGATACTAGTAGAAGTCATGGAAAATACAACGGGGAATAATTTATTTTGAGTATAGGGTGATGTCCTATATTTAATAGCATATGTTAGGAAACATACAATGGAAAATGAACCTGTTGGCATATGAATATAGAAAATTTGGCATTTAAAGCTCTAGAATTTTTGTAACAATAAGAAAATTATAAGCATGAAAGTATATCAAAATTATTGGGAAAATGTCACATTATACCCTTCTCCATGATCTTCCCAACATAGATTAGTTGTTGACGACCAACTGTTAGTGAAGGTAAATAATCCCTGTGCATCTAAGGATTTAGAGAAATGAATATATTCAGACAAATCTGAAAAACAGAGTAATTTAGTACACTGTGTTTCTTAAGCATTTACACACTGCTTGTTTAAACCATGCTGGATCACAGGATTATCACAATCCCTAACAGAGTAGACATTTTACAAATAATTGTACAATTAATTCAAGAAGGTGATGAATATTAACACTATAATTTTATTTACATTAGCATTAACAAATAATTAAGTATCTGTTTATATAATATGCTCATCTACTTATTCATGGACCAGGACATTTATTAAATGTGGACTCTAATGATAATTTTAATCATAAAGCTGAATAATAATTTTTAAAGTGTTTCTGAAAATTTGAGAATTTAAACTAATGGCTGCAGAATTGTTCTGGTATTGTTAAGTGCTGTTAATTCAGTTCTGACTCATAGTGACAATTTTGGGTTTGGTGGTGGTGATGGTGTTCTGTGGACTTGGATTTGACTCAGTGACCCTGCATAGGTTCTGAGGCAGTCAATGTGTGCGGAAGCACAAAGTCCTATCTTTCTCCTGCAAAGTGCCTGGTAGTCTCGAACTACTGACCTTGGGGCAGAATGTATTATTTGGTAGAAAATATTGTTGTTGTTAGGTGCCATCGAGTCGGTACCGATGCATAGTGACCCTATGCACAGCAGAACAAAACACTGCCCAATCCTGGGCCAACCTCACTACTGTTGCCATGCTTGAGTCCAATGATGCTGCCACTTACCCATCCATCTTGTTGGGAGTCTTTCTCTTTTTCTCTGACTCTCCGCCTTACCTAACATGTTATCCATCTCCAGTAACAGGACCCTTCTGACAATATGTCCCAAGTATGAGAGACGAAGTTTGAACATTGTGGCTTCCAGGGAACACTCTGACTGCACTTCTTCCAAAACAGATCTATTGGTTCTTTAGGTAGCCCATGGCAATTTCAAAATTCTCCTCCAACACCATAACTCAAAAGCATCAATTCTTCTATGGTTTTCCTTATTCACTGTCCAGCTTTCGCATGCATATGAGGTTATTGAAAATACCATGGCTTGAGTCAGGCACACCTTAGTCCTCAAGCTGACATCTTTGCTCTTCAACACTTTAAAAAGTTCCTGTGCAGCAGATTTGCCTAATGCAATAAGTCGTTTCATTTCTTGACTGCTGTCCGTGAATGTTGATAGTTGATCCAAGAAGAATGAAGTACTTGACAACTTCAATCTTTTCTCTGTTGATAAGAATGTTGTTTATTGGTCCAGTGGTGAGGATTTTTGTTTTCTTTGCATTGAGATGTAATCCATACCGAAGGCTGTGCTCTTTGAGCTTCATCATTAAGTAGTTTAAGTCTGCTTGACTCTGCAAGCAAGGCTGTATCATCTGCATATTGCAGGTTGTTAATGTGTCTTCCTCCAATGCTGATGCCACGTTTTTCTTCATATAATCCAGTTTCTTGGATTATTTACTCAGCATACAGGTTGAATAAGTACGGTGAAAAAATACAACCTTGTTGCACACCATTTTTTAATTTCAAAACATTCAGTGTTCCCATGTTCTGTTCGAACAATTGCATCTTGGTAGAAAATTGTTGTTGTTGTTGTTAAGTGCCGTAGAGTCGGTTCTGACCCATAGCAACCCTGTACAGGGTTTCCGAGGCTGTAAATCTTTGTGGGAGCAGAAAGCCTCATCTTTCTCCCACAGAGCAGCTGGTAGTTTCGAACTGCTGAACTTGTGGTTCGCAGCCCAATTTGTAACCACTACGCTACCAGAGCTCCTTTATGTACATATGAGGCAACCAAAAATACCACAGCTTGGGCCAGGCACACTTTAGTAGTGCTCAAAATGATATCTTTGCTTTTGAACACTTTGTTGTTATTATTGTTAAGTGCTGTTGAGTGTATTCTGGCTCATAGTGACCCTGTATAGAGTTTCTGAGGGGTGGCTAGTGAGATTGAAACTACAACCTTATATTTCAAACTGAACACTTTGTTGTTATTGTTGTTAAGTGCTGTTGAGTCAATTCTGACTCATAGTGACCCTGTATAGAGTTTCTGAGGGGTGGCTAGTGAGTTTGAACCTACAACCTTACATTTCAGACTTTGTGGTCCAGTGCTTATCATTTGTTTTTTGTTTGCCATCAAGTCAGTTCTGACTCATAGTGAGAAGAAAGGCTAGTGGATTTAAACTGCCAATTGTGGCTACAAGTCCAGTGTATAACCTTTCAAGAAGTCTTGTGCAGTAGATTTGCCTGGTGCAATATATCTTTTGATTTCTTGACTGCTACTTCCATGAGTGTTAATTGTGGATCCCAGCAAAATGAAGCCTTTGACAACTTTAGCCTTTTCTCCAGTTTTCATGTTTTTTATTGGTAAGATTGTGAGGATTTCTGTTTTCTTTATCAAGGTGCAATCCATGCAAAAGGCTGTGGGTTTTGATCATCATCATTAAATATTTTAGGCCCTCTTCCTTTCAGCAAGCAAGGCTGTATCATTTGTATGTTGCTTGTTGATAATGAGGTTTATTCCAAACTTGATGCCACACTGGTCTTTATATAATGCAGCTTCTTGTATTATTTGCCTATTATACAGAGTCAATAAGTAATGATTAAACAATACAATCCTGGAGTATACCTTTCCTGACTCAAAATCATTCAGTATCCCCTTTTTCAGTTTGTACAAACTCCCTCTTGGTCTATGTACAGATTTTTCATGAGCACAATCAAGTGTTCTGGAATGGCCATTATTCACAATGTTATACATAGCTTATCATTATCCATACATTCAAAAGCCATGACATAGTCAATAAAACACAGGTAAACATCTCTTTGTCTGTTTTTGACCAAGAGTCATCTGACATCAGTAATGATATTCCTAGTTCCGTGTCCTCTTCTGAATCCAGCTTGAGTTTCTACAATACATCGTTAGATTTCTTGATCGATGCTTCCATGAATGTTGATTGTGGATCCAAGTAAAAAGAAGTCTTTGACAACTTCAACCTTTTCTCCATTCATCATGATGTTATCTATTGTGCAATTGTGAGGATCTTTGTTTTCTCTATATTGAGGTACAATACATACTGAAGGTTTCAGGTTTTGATGTTCATCAATAAGCATTTTAAGTCCTCTTTGATTTCAGAAAGTAAGGTTGTATCATTTGCATATCAAAGCTTGTTAATGAGTTGTCTTCTAATCATGTTGCTATGTTCTTCCTGCTTCTCAGATTATTTGCTGAATAAGTATGATGACAGGCTACAACCATGGCACATATCTTTACTGATTTTAAACCATTTAGTATCCCCTTGTCCTATGTATTCTTTTGCTCTTTGTAGATTCCACATGAGCATAATTTAGTGTTCTGGAATAGTCATTCTTTGCATTGTTATCCATAGTTTGTCATGGTACACATACTCAAAAGCCTTTGATTGACAATAGAGCACAAATAAACATCTTTCTGATCTTCTCTGCTTTCAGCCAAGATCCATCTGATGTCAGCAGTGATATTCCTAGTTCCACATCTTCTTCATCCAGTTGAATTGCTTGTAGCTGCTTGAGGATGTATTGTTGCAGCCCTTTTTAGAATTATCTTCAGCAACAATATTAATGACATTACTCAGTGTTTTCCACATTCTCTTGATTCATCTGTCTTTGGAAAGGGCAAAGATAGGGATCTGTTCCAATCAGTTGGCCAGGTAGCTTTTCTCTAAATTTCTTGGCATAGATGAATGAATGCTTCTAGTGCTGAATCAGTTTGTTGAAATATTTCAGGATTTATTTAGTTAATTTCTTGATCCTTGGGTTTTGCCAAGGCCTTTGGTGTTGTTTGCACTCTTCCTTCAGTACCATGTGTTCTTGATCATATGCTGCCTCTTGAAATCATTGAACACTGACATTTCTGTTTGGTACAGTGATTTTGTATTCCATCCATCTTCTTTTGATTCTTTCTTCATCATTCAATAAATTGTTGGGCTTACAAAATTCTATCAAGCAATCGCCAGTGTCATTTCTAATACCAAGGCCACATTTTCCAACTATGTATCCTCCTTGTTTGTTTCCAATTTTTTAATTCACTAGTAATTATCAGTGCATCTTGATTGGATATTTGATTAATCTCAGACTTGGAATCTGGTGAAATTCTTCAGTTTGGGGCATTAGTGTTTGGTGGGTAAATTTGAATAGTAGTCATATTAACTGATCTTCCTTGTATGCATATGAATATTTCCTGTTAGTGATAACATTTGTAGTTCAGAATAAAGCTTGAAATGTTTTAATGATGATGAGTTTGTCATTCCTCTTCAATTTGTCATTCTTGGTCTAGTGGATTCTATGATTGTCTGATTTAAAATGTGCAATACCAGTCCATTTTTGCTCATGAATGCCTAAGATATTGATCTTTATGCATTCCATATCATTTTTGACAACTTCCAGTTTTCATAGATTTATACTTTTGACATTCCATGTTCTTTTGGGTATCTGAAGGTATTTCTTTTAATTTTGAGTCATGCTACTAAGTAAGGTCACAAAAACTCATGAGCTAAGTGAGGTCACAAAAGCTTTACTCCATCCATGTCATTAAGGGAGACTCTTCTTTGAGCTCTTCCCCAGTGTGTTTTGAGCTCCTTCCAATCTGAGAGGCTTATCTTCTTTTACTGTATAAGACTACATAATGCTCTGCTGCTCTCTATGAGGTTTCACTAGTCAAGCTTTTTTGAAGTACAATGGCAGACACTTCTTTCTAGTTTATCTTACTCTGGAAACTCTATTGAAACTGATTCACCAGGGGTATCCCTGCTGGTATTTTAAATTTTGGTTGCATAGCTTCCATCATCACAGCAATGAACAAGCATCACAGTGTGACAAACTAAAAGAAAAGTGGAGGTCAGGCAGTATATTTGCACCTGTTATTATTTACCATAGTCTAGAGAATAATATGGGAGTCCTGTGTGGTATGGTAGGACAAGCACTAGACTACTAACCATAAGGTATATGATTCAAACTCACCAGTGACACCTCATACAGGATAGCTATGAGTTGAAACAGACTCCATGGCAATAAAGAGCAGCAGCAATATGCAGTAGCATACAGTACAACAAATTTTCAAGTTAGAGGGCATATCCATTGAGCTTAATTTAACAATTAAAGTGCATGTTTGAGAATTACTAATAGTCATGTGTATACCTACCACTAACCATTAATTTATTTTTGGAATGTGTAATTTAGTAATAAAACATTTACAGTAGATAGTGATAAAAATAGTTTCTATTATGTTAATTTTGAAGATTATGAAGTCAAATATAATAGAATTTAGCATTATTTTGTTGTGAATGCATATAAGTAATGTGAAGTTTGAGAATTGAAAGACATTACAAGTGTTACACTTTTCTTTTTTATGATTTATTTTATTTTTGTTGTTGAGAATATATATGAGGCAGCTTTACAAAGTCCATGGAAAAATTCCATTACCTTGCAATACTATTTTTCAAAACCTTTTTGAAGCCCACTGGTCTAGCCCAAAATACACCAATTGAAAAGTATCTACATGAACAATTCAATGTCATTGAATACATTTTTTAAGTTGCACAATTCTTTTTCTTCTTTACTGAGTCTTCCTCCTCATTAATATATGCTCACTGCTCCCTAAGCTTTCTGATATTACAAGTTTCAGTGTCAATCTGATTCTACATAAATAGATTTTTAAAAAGCACAATACTCACGCAGGGATTCTTTGCTAGTTAAGTTAAACTACTGTTTGAGTTTAAAAAGACTTCAGGGGATATTTTGACTTAAGGTTAAAGATGATCTCAGAGTAACAGTTCAAGGTCTTCACTCAGCCTCTATGGCTCTAGGGAGTATTGAGTTCCATGAGAAATTACAATCATGTTCTGGCTTTTTCCCTCCCACATTTATTTAATCAGATGTCTTCTATAGAATCTTGAATCAAAATCTTAAGTAATTATAGCCACACATCACCAAATTCTATTTTCATGACAGAAGAAGCTTTTGTTCCTGAAGATAATAAGCCACATATCCTTTTTCTCCCTTTATCCATGACTCTCTTTCTACCACCCTATCTCCAAACAAAAGGAAATCGATTTGTGTGCCTTGGGGTGCCCTTTGCAGTTTTTTAATAGGCACTCATAAATTTGGTGGGCAATTATTTGAGCTTGCATCTCAGAAGTTAAAATGTAATATGTTAAAAAAATGAATGTATTTACATGATATTCGGCTTCTTTTTCAATGGCCTAGAAATTTAAAATTCTATATAGCCTATTTAAATTAATATAACATTTATATTGTACATTTGATTTTAAGAACTACCTACCTATTTAAACCATCATGAGAGAAATGTATTTCTTAAAGGAGCTTGTGACATTAATGTTTGGCTGCCAAAAAATAATGAACTTGAACTGGCCTATTAAATGTCTGATAGAGTGAGCTTAAAATATGTTATTATGACATTCTTCTGGGTGATAATTTAAACCTTTTCAAGTGTACAAGACAATGGGATAGATGAAATGAAAGATTACATTCACTATGAATGAAATGGTTTTATATATAAAGAGAAAGTTCTGCTAAGATAATATGAAACTGGGATTATATTTTTTACCAAAGAAATTCTACTAGTATTTTAAGAACAAGAAGGGAGAGGAGCTAAAATGATATCCAGGAGACAAACTTCCAGCTGCAACTCTGCAATTAAGACACTAGAAAACAAATGAAACATATACACATAATAATCCTGAAACTTGGCACATCAAATGAAAGGATAAACAATTTGATTAAACAAAAATGAAACAGAATGAGAACATTAGTTGAGGAGAAACAGTGGAGGTCTGTCTATTTTGAAACTTGGAAGACAATTTATCTGGGTTAGGAGAAATAAATTTCAAAATAATCCTCAATAAGATAAAGATGATCTAGAGTGAAGCAAGATGTCTGAATAAGATGTCTATCTAGGAAAGGAAAGTTCAGGGAAGTAGACAAGAACACCATAAATATAGACAACCACACTGCAGGATAAAAGTCAGTAAATACGGATAAGATCACTCAGCAGTAGAGACCCTGAGTCATTTGATTTGAAAATATTTGTATCTATGTTCAAGAAAAATATTGGTCTATAACCCCCCCAGTCCTGGTTCACTATAATTTTCCCCCAGGCATTCCCATTGCCCTGCACCCCAGGAGACTATACTTCACTTCCTCAAACTATGAACCAAGGACCCCTGCCCCTATGGTCAAGGACATGCACACACATGGACCATGCACAAAGTACCTGCTGCCTCCACAGTAAGGGCATGCACTCCTTCAGATAAAGTGCCAAATGTTTGCTGTTTTAAAGGCAACTATGATCTTGCCACACTAAACTCATTTTTCTCTCCTTTCTTTTTTTCTCTTCATCTTCCTTTTTACATTCCTTCTTCTTATTTATTTTTCTGTCTCATGTGGCAGGATGTAAACATGTAAACATAGTGTTCTCACTACTCAACCACTTACCACATACTGCCGTACGTAATGGTCAAGGGTATCTGTATCACTGGACAAACCACAGGTGGTGGACAGCACTTGCTCATACTGTCTGAAGTACTCTTCATAAACAGAGATCCATATTTATGATCCAACCTGTCACTACTCAAATGGAGACAGGTGGGGAGTGACCCAGTTCTGCTAAACTGGCTACTAAAGTAGCATGCCCACAATGCCCACTCAGATCTATCAAAACAAAGCAAAACAGAAAATCAGAGTGAAACAAGTCAGCATACAATCAATAAATAAATACTATAACAATAATATGTTATAGAGACAACAGGCAACTTCAAATCAAACAAAGAAACAATACAAGATGGCTCAAGAAACAGACCATCCAAGAAGCTCAATGAACCCCATACAAAGTCACAAAGACATATCATAATCAAACTTTCCAAAAAGAGAATCCTGAGAGCTGTTCAGAAAAAAAATGAAATGTTGCTTCCAAAGGGAAACTAACAACATGAAGCTCGTTTTTCTTCAAGGGAACCCTACAGGCAATAACACATTGGGATGACACATGTAAAACCCTGAAAGAAAAAAGAAAAACAAATAAAGAATTTATATATCCAATAATGGTGTTCCTTGGATAAATATGATGATGAAATTAGGACATTTCATTTCCAGATAAGCAGAAATAGAGAAAAATTTGTAAAAACCAGATCAACCTTTGAAGAAATCATATGGGGGTCCTTTGAACAGAGAACCAATAACATCATATTAAGAAGAGTATGTGTCTGAGATTAAGATACACAATAACATCATCTGAAGACCAACCAACCCAGATAAAGAATTTCCAAACAGAAAATAAATTTACAGGATATAAAATAGGAAACTAGACTTGTCAATCTGAAAACAATGACAACTACAAAGCTAAAAGAAGAAATGAATGTTATTTGAAGGGCTTCAAAAAGTTTATGGAAAAAATAAATCAAATAATAGTGAAATTTTCCATGAATAGTTTGAAGCCCCATCGTAATTAGAGAACTTACAAATGAAGAGGAGTCAAAAAAATATTGATGGTGTTGTTGTTGTTAAGTACCGTGGAGTCGATTCCGACTCATAGTGACCCTGAACAGGGTCCTTTTCGAGACTGTACATCTTTACGGGAGCAGAACGCCTCATCTTTCTCCCGAGGAACGACTGGTAGTTTTGAACAGCTGATCTTGCGGTCGGCAGCCCGACTCGGACTGTTTTAAATATGAATCCATTGTTAAGTGCCATCAAATCATTTGCAACCCACAGCAACACTGTATAGGGTTTCAAGGAGCTGCTGGTGGGTTTTAACTGCTGATATAAAAGTGTATTGTAGGTTAACCACACACACACACACAAATAATCAATCTTCTGGCCAAAATAAAGAAAGAAGAAAATCATAAGGACTCTGTAAGCACAAATCAACAGCAATGAAGGAAATGAAAAGAAAACCTGATAACAGCATGAACTCAGGAGAGAAAAACAGGTGAAATGAAAAAAAATCATAAGCACCACAATAAAACACATGACAAAAATGACAGCAGTAAATTCACAACTATCAATAATTATACTATATGTAAATGGAATAAATGCACCAGTCAGGAGACAAAGAGTGGCAGATGGATTAAGAAAACAGCACCTATCAATGTGCTGCCTACAATAGACTCAAGTTAGACACAAATATATCAATATTGTAAAAATGGAATGAAAATCAAGAAAATGCCAGACAGAAAAAACAAAACAAAACAGAGTGTCATGATTAATTTCTGATAAAATAGACTTCAAGGCAAGAATCAGGGACAATGCAAATCATATATATATAAGGACTGAAGAGTCAGTCCTGCAAGAGTGCATTACTATAGTAAATAGATACACACCCAAAGAAATAGACCCAAAATAAAAACCTTAACAAAGCTGAAAAGATAAAGACAAGTACACAATAAGAGTGTTACTCTTTTGATAAAAGATAGAACAATCGAAAAAATTTAACAGAAATAGAGAATTTCTAAACAACACAATCAGGATTTATACAGGACACTTATTCCAAGGAGTCAAAATACGATTTCTTGCCCACTGCACATGGATCAGACTCCAAAATAAATTGGATGTTAGGCCACAAATCAAGCTTCAGTAAGTTTAAATTTTCAAAACAATACAGGGCATATCCTTGAATCAACAAAATAAAATTATAAATTAATAATAAGGAGAACAAGGAAAGAAGCAAAAATACATAGAATCTGAATAACACTGTGCTGTGGTTTAATGTGCTGACTGCAAAGTCAGTTTGAACCACAAATTTGGTTGTTAAAGCTCACCAGCTGCTCCTCTGAAACTATTTATTGAGTTGCTGTGAGTTACAACCTACTTGACGGCACTTAACAACAGAATAACTACTAGGTAAAATAGGAAGCTTAAAGTGAAGCAAAATAATTATATAATTATATTAAAATTTAAAGAAAACTTTGAGACCCAGAAATAGCAGTGCCCAGACATCAACTTACACCATGAATGCAGACATTAAAAATAAAATAAAAATCACCACTTTAACCTTAAAACTCCAACAATTATTTAAAGAGCACCAAGAAAGCTTAAAATCTTCAGAAGAAAGAAAAATAATAAATATTAGGACAGAAATAAATGGAAAAGAAAAATAATAGAAAGAATCAACATAACTAGATGTTGATTCTTCGAAAAGAGTAACATACTTTTCACACCACTTGCAAATTTAACAAAGAAAAAGAAAGGAGAGATGCAAAAAAACACAAATAAGAAATGGAATGGGTAATGTCAACATAGAACCAAGCAAAATAAAAAAGATACGAGAATACAAGAAGTAACTGCACTCTAACAAATGTGAAAATCTAAAAGAAATGGACACATTTCTAGAAACACATTCCCTAACTAAACTAGCTCAGGCTGAGGAAGAAAATTTGAACAGATGTGTAACAATGGAAGAAAGTGGAGAGTTTGTGAAAACATTGCCAACAACAACAAAAAAGTCTTGAATCAGCTGACTGCACTTGAGAATTCTTCCAAACCTTCAGAAAAGAGTTGACTTAAGTTCTACTGAAACTATTCCAGAACTTAGAAAAGTAGGGGATACTCACAAAGTCATTTATAAAGCAAGCATAGTAATCCTAATAGTAAAACCAAGCAAATACGCCACTAAAAAGAAAATTACGGACCATTATCCTTCATGAATGTAGACACAAAAATTCTCAGCCAAATCATAGACAGTAAAATCTAACACTATATTTGAATACAATAATGCTAATCATCATGACCAAGTGGGATTTATAAGAGGCATGCAAGTATAGTTAAAAAAAAGAATGAATATGATCCATTACATTAAAAATAAATAACCATATGACTATATCAATTGATGCAGAAAAAGCATTCGATAATGTCTAAAACACACTCCTGATAAAAATCTCAGTAAAATAGAAATGGGAGAGAAATTCAACATAATTAAGGGCATGTAGCGTAGTGGTTACGAATCAGGCTGTGAACTGCAAGGTCAGCAGTTCGAAACTAGCTGCTGCTCCGTGGGAGAAAGATGAGGCTTTCTGTTTCCATAAAGATTTACAGCCTTAGAAACCCTGTTCAGGGTCGCTATGGGTCGGAACCGACTCGATGGCACTTAACAACAACAACAATACACAAAACAGATGACCAACATTATTCTCAGTGGCGCGAGACTGACAGCCTGCCCTTTGTGAATAGGAAATAGACAAGCATTCCTTCTGTCACCACTTCTATTCAATATTGTATTGGAAGTCTTAGACAGAACAATAAGGTAAGAAAGGAAAATAAAAATCCAAATTGGTAAGGAAGAAATAAAACTATCCAATTTTCAGACAGTATGATGTTGTACATAGAAAATCCCAGAGTCTTGGGAAAAATTTTACCAGAACATATATAGAAAGATTCAGCAAATAACAGGGTACTTTCTATTCTTTCACATCAACAAAGGGAAGAAATACTGATAATAATACCATTTATAAATACCTACCGAAAAGATAAAATACTTAGAAATAAACTTAATCAGAGATGCAAAAGACTTATACAAAGAAAATTAATAAAGACTAATTCAAGAAGTCAAAGGAGATGTGTATAAATAGAAGAATTTTTTATAGGGTTGTTTTGAGTTGCAACTGACTCGACAGTGCTTAACAACAAAATAACCACTAGGTAAAAGGAGATGCTAAATGTGAAGCAAAAGAATCATATAATTATATTAAAATTTAAACAAAACTTTGAGACCCAGAAATATCGGTGCCCAGAGGTCAACTTACACCATAAATGCAGACATTAAAAAGGAAATAAAAATAATACTCAAACCAATCTATATATACTATTATTATGTGTATTATTATCTGCACTGTGGTTGTATTAACACTCCTATCCATGTACACCACTGATGACAACACTGAGTATGCACGTGAAATAATTCTGTCAAATAGACAAATGACACTGGATTATGCTGCAAATCAATTCCAAATCAGCCATGGCTCTTCCTATGAAATAATCCATGAGAAATTTGAGTTTTTAAAAGTTTGTGCAAGATAAGCATTGAAATACCTCATGGAAGAGCATCAACAGAAGCCTTTGGACATCTGCAAACAAAATTTGGACCAATACTCTAAGGAAGGTAAAAGTTTCTTAAAAAAGAAAAATTACTGGTGATGAGACATGAATTCATCACTATAAGTCTAAGAGTAAATTGCAATGTATGGAATGGAAACATTCTCAACTGCTGGACAAGAAAATGTTTAAAAGTCTACCATCGGCTGGAAAATTGATGCTTACAGTTTTCTGGGATTCTCGAGGGCCAGTATTGGAATACTATAAGGAAAAAGGTTCAACAATCAGCAGTGCTCATTACAGTGACATGCCCACTCAAGAACTGAAGCCTAAACTTCAGATTAAATGCAGAGGACTGGTATCCAAGGGTGTTACGACCTTGCATGTGCATCTGCACACCTTTGTCCACATTGTTGATACTCTGCAAAAATTTCGGTTTGAGGTGTTAAAGCACCTCTTTATAGTCCTGATCTTGCTCCATCTGACTTTCAACTGTTTGGTCATCTAACATCAGCCATTCGAGCATGAAGATTCACCTCTGATGAAGAAATCAAGACAGTGGTGCATTCATGGCTCACCACTCAACCCAAAGCATTTTTTAGTAAGGTAATGTGAAAATTTGTTAATAGATGGACAACGTATGCTGAAAAGCAAGGAGATAATTTTGAAAAATGATGTATTTGTGTTTTCTAAAAGTTTATTAAAATAAATTATACAGCAAAAGTGCTAATAATTTTTGACTCACCCTCATAAATCCATTTGCTTATGAACATCTGATCTCTGACAAAGAACTAAAGTCCATTATATGGAGGAAATATAGTCCTTTTAACAAATGGTGATATAAAAATTGAATATCTATTTGCAGAAAAATGAAACATGGTTCATACCTCACAACTTATATAAAAACCAACTCATGTTGGATCAAAGACTTTAATGTAAAACCTAACACTGTAATTATCAAAGAAAACTTAAAGATCAGGAAAATTTTACTAGCAATGAGATATCTGAAAAGGGACCAATTATCTAAAATTTATAGAAAGTCTCAAAAATTTATAGAAAGTCTCAACAGTTTAACAACAAAAAGACTAACAATTAAATTTTTAAAAAGATATAGGCATAATCAGAGAAGATATTTAGGCATCCAACAAACAAATGAAATGATCTCAGTCATTAGCCATTGTGTTGTTGCTGTTAGGTGCTATTGAGTCAGTACCAACCCATAGCAACCTTATGTACAACAGAACAAAACACTGCCCGATCCTGGACCAACTTCACTATTGTTGCCACGCTTGAGTCCATTGATGCTACTACTTTGCCAATCCATCTCGCTAGGGGTCTTCCTCTTTTTTTCTGACCCTCCACCTTACCAAACATGATATCCTTCTCCAGTGACTGGTCCCTCCTGACAATTTGCCCAAAGCATGAGAGACAAAATTTGGCATTCTTGGCCTCCAAGGAGCACTCTGACTGCACTTCTTCCAACACAGATCTGTTGGTTCTTTTGACAGCCCATGGCACTTTCAACATTCTCCTCTAACACCATAACCCAAAAGCATCAATTCTTCTAAGGTCTTCCTTATTCACTGTCCAGCTTTCACATGCATATGAGGTTATTGAAAATACCATGGTTTGGGTCAGGTGCACCTTAGTCTTCATTGTTGTTGTTGTTGTTATGTGCCTTGGAGTCGGTTCCGACCCATAGCGACCCTGTACAGGGTTTCCGAGGGTGTAAATCTTTACGGGAGTAGAAAGCCTCATCTTTCTCCCGCGGAGCAGCTGGTAGTCTTCATTAGAGAGATGCAAATCAAAACAGCAATGAGATATCATTTCAGCCCAACAATACTTGTTGGTGTAGTAAAGTGTCATTGAATCAGTTCCGGCCCACAGTGACCTTGTATAAGATTTCTGAAAAAACGACAAGTGAGCTTGAACCACTGACTCAGCAGTTCAAACTGACTTTGCCGACCAGCACATTAACCCACAGTGAGTTCACTATGACTAAAACCAACAGATGGTAGCGAGGCTATGGAGAGCTCTCATACGCTGCTGTTGGTACTGAAAAATTGTTCAACCACTGTTGAAAATAGTATGGCTTTCCATAAAGTGTTGAAAATAAAACTACCTTATGACCCAGCAATCGCACTAGTAAGTATATGTTGCAGTTAAGTGCAGTTGAGCCATTTTTGACTCATAGTGTTTCCGAGCAGCGACTGGTGAGTTTGAACCAATGACCTTTCAGTTAAACTGATCTTGTGATCCAGTGCTTATCCTACAGTGACACACCTATAGTCATGATAGTTGTGAAACAAATAGCAAAATAATGGTAATAATCCATGGTACAATAACAAACAGGCTAAAATAATGATGGAAAGTGTCCATCAATGAATTAATGGATACACAAATTTTCATACTTACACACAAGGTAGTACTATGCAATGTTAAAGAATAATGAAAAACCCATGAGGCATCTTATAATGTGAATGAACCTAGTTCATTTAATGGAGTGAAATAAGACAGTCACAAAAATATTGTATGTGACCAATATTGTACAACAAAATCAAAGAGGGGTATACCCTCAGAAAGAAATGTACTTTGATGGTTCCCAAAGAGAGGAGGAGAAGAGAAGGAAAATCATTAACTCAACAGTTTCATTGAGTTAGTGCTCACTCATAGTGATTCTGTAGAGTTTTACAGGAGCAGTTGGTGAGTTTGAACTGCCAATCTGAAAGATTGCCACAATGTTGTTGTTGTTATTGTGAAATGCTGTTGAGTCGATTCTGACCCATGTTAATCCTGTATAGGGTTGCCAAGTAGCAGCTAGTGAATTTGAACCACCAACCTTGCTGTTCAAACAGCTTTGCAGTCTGATGTATTAACCCACAGTGCCACAGCAGGACTCCACAGTGCCACAATAGAAGCATATTAATTTAGATGAAGGGAACTGTAAAATACGATAACACATTATTGCTAAAGGAAAATACAGTGAGAGCTTCACAAGAGTTGCACAGTAAAAGTAAACACTATTACACACAATTCTGTAATATAAGTAATAATAATTTATGAAAATGTGTTTAGGAAAATATGCAAACTGAATGGGCCTGGAAAGGCAAATGGGACTATATCCACGAACATGCATAGATAGCAGGGGATATTTCTGTATAAGAATTTATTTGTATGTGCTAGACATTTACAAGGTGCTCTGGTAACGTAGTGGTTGCAAATCAGCCTGCGAACTACCAGCTGTTCTGCGGGCGAAAGACAAGGCTTTCTACTCCCGTAAAGATTTACAGCCTTGGAAACCCTGTACAGGGTCGCTATGAGTCGGGACCGACTCCACGGCATATAACAACAACAACAACTGGTAGCATAGTGGTTACGAATCGGGCTGCTAATCTCACGGTCAGCCGTTGGAAACTACCAGCTGTTCCGTGGGAGAAATATGAGGCTTTTTGCTCCCATAAAGATTTCCAGCCTCGGAAAACCTGTACAGGGTTGCTATGAGTCAGAACCGACTCCACGGCACATAACAACAACGAATAGATTTACTGGTCTGTTAGAGACTGGCAGAACCACTGAGACTGTGGCCCTTTGACTGCCTTAACGCCTTAAAATGAATCCACCTCCAGGGATCACTTTATAGTGATTTAATGATTACAGTAATAGAAAGTGTGAATTCCTGGTGTGGTGCTGTGAGTCAATGCGCTGGATTGCAAAGACTGTTTGAAATGCAATGTCAGTTCACCATTACCAGCCACTCCTTGGAAATCCTACACAGCATTTAACAACAGCATTTAACAACAGCATTTAACAACAAAAATATGAAATGTATAATAACACTTATGCAGAACATAGTTTTTAGAATAGTCAACCATATGATACCAGAAGGGCAGTATTTTCCCAAAAACAAAGTTTGGAAGGCAGGAAGTGGCAGGGAAGAAGAATAAATGGAAATGGGTCCCAGAGAGGAAGCAGGCAGAGAGCTATTAAATTGAGGGAATGGCAAATAATGCTATAAAACAAATATGTATGACTTGTTTCACGTAAATCTGATTTACTTTGAAAATTCTCACCCAAACTACAGTAACAAAAAAGAGAGAGAGAAATGAGGAACAGTCTATATTTAAAAGGTTACATACACTCTAATAATGTCCATTTGGTCAAAATCCTGCAGCAAATACTTTCATTCTCTCAACTCCCATAAAGACTATCATATGAATAAGTCAAGCTGCAATGGTGCATACCAACAAATGGGTATGACTTTGCAATGCACATCAATGCATTTTTATTATGACTGTATTATTATGTTAAAGGAGTCTTGGTATGGCTCTATAGGATAACCACTGAACTGCTAACCACAAAGTCAGAGGTTCAGACCCACCAGCTGCTCCTTGGAAACCATATACATGAGTTAGAATCGACTGGATGGGACTTAACAACAACACTTATGATAAAGATGTTTTAGTATCCCTATAATTTGTTCCTCAAATGTTTTATGAACAGAAAGGTACACTATACCCTATACATTATGACAAATATTTAACTGACATTATACATGAACCTTACATAACTATTCTGGGAGTCCTTGAGTAGCACTGTAGGATAAAGTAATGGACTGCAATGTTAGTTTGAACCACAAGTTTCAAATTCATCAGCTGCTCCTTGGAAACTCTATACAGAGTAACTATGAGTGGGAACCTAGTTGACGGCTCTTAACAACAACAACGATGTAACTATTATGACTTACATTTGTTGTTGATAAGTGACTTTCAAGTTGGTTCCCACTCATAGACAACTCCGTATAGGGTTTCGGAGGCTCTAAATCTTTATGGGAGCAGAAATCCTTATCTTTCTCTCAGGAGTGACTGGTGGGCTCAAACCACCAACCCTGTGGTTAGCAGTGCAGTGCTTACCCTACAGAGCCATAATTCTCTCTATCCATTTAGAAGATGCAAATCAAATAGAACTATGAGATATAATCTTACCTCAGATTTAATAGCAATGTTCAAATAAACAGAAAACAACAAATGCTGATGAGAATGTGGAATGACTGAAGCCCTTATACACAGAGTAGAAGTTGTCCCATAGGGTTTTCTAGGGTGTCCTCTTTAAGATAGCAGTTTTCAGGTCTTTGTCTCACAGAGCTTTAGAGGGTTTAAATTGCCAACCTTTCAGTTAGTAACCGAGGACTTAACCATTATATCACCAAGAGTTCTTTTAGAAGTAAATATCGAATATAAAATTTAAGTATTAAAAAAATATAGTTTCAAAGTGTTTTGGTTATGCTGCATTCTTCTCTGCATTTTAAGGAAGCTGGTTTCTTTCATTTTGTAATATTCTACTAAAGGATTGACCTATAAAATGGACTAAAATTTCCCTAAATGTACATTTTCTAACTGAACTCTGAACATAGCATTATTTTTGTATGCATATAAAGCCTGAGAATAGAAAAAAAAAAAAAATGTAAAATGGCTTTTCTATTTCCAATATATTAATTTCCCAGAGAGTAGTGCATGTTTATGGATACTTACATTTAACCATGTCTAGATAGGTTTGACACAGGAATCCTACTGACACATGAGTTAAGGCTGTCTGTTACTAATGGAACAATTGGAGGTTTCTCACTAGGGGAGAAAGATGTGGTATTTTGCTTTCTTAAAGATTCAGTCTTGAAAACCCTTTGGTTGGGACAGTTCTGCTCTGTCTTACATGGTTGCTATGCATTGGAGCTGATATAATGAAAATGGGTTTGGTTTGGGTAGATGAGGTTGATTCAATTCAGTAGACTTCTCAGAATACTAAATTGCTTAATTTTCCAAATGTGATGGAAAATAACACAATGACATTATGAAGTAGATCTATTATTGTAAAAAATACTACTTATATAAACACAGTAAAAAGGAAGACAGTAAGGAAAATTATTGGAGCAGTTTTAGCAATTGTACTTGTATCGGTTACATTGAAATTTGCAGAAGAGTTGTCAAGAATACACAGAGTGAAAAAGTTGAGAAAGAGTAATTTTAGAAAGAAGTTGCTATCTTTCTGTCAGTCTGTGATGGTGTTCCAATATTAACAGAAAAGAAAAAGAATGGAAAGTAATTGTTTCACATTACTAATATTGTGCAAAGACTCAATTTTCATGAGAAACAAAAACTTTGATCCAAGGTGAAATCTCATAAATGAGATTCTGCAGGCAAGTTTGAACAACATTAATGCTGAATAACTAATGATTTGACTTGCAAGTGGTTGAGAAACAATTCAAAATTTCCTAATAATACTAACTTTAAACATCCTACAAGGAATTAAACCATAAACAAATGAAAATCTAAATTAAGTGCATGTGTTTAGATTATTTTTATTAGGAATAATTAAACATCAGAAGTGAATTGCTCTCAACTCTCTGCTATTCTTAGAATATTGAAATCACAGTTACTGTTTCTTAAGACATCATACATCATTATTATTTCTTTAATCATTTAAAATAGCCAGTAAAATCAAAATTAGTACAAATACTACGTATTGCTATATTTAAGTGCAATACAGTTGGTTATGACTCACAGGAAGGCTGTACAGGGTTTCCAAGGAGAGAATAGTGGATTTGAACCACTGACCTTTCAGTTAGCACTCCAGTGCTTATCCTGCAGCACCACATTAGGAATTCAAAAGTACTATGTTATTGTTGTTGCTATGTTCTGTCAAGTTGGCCTTGTATAAGATTTCCAAGAAGGAACTGGTGAGATTGAACTGTCAGGCTTGAGGTTCAAACCTACATTATGGTCCAGTGTTTATCACAAAGTGCCACACCAAGACTCAGGAAAAAAAAAAAAAAAAAATAGAGGCTCTTATTTCAAATTAGAAAACAGTCAATAACTAAAACGTGTCTATTTCATGAATGCATTTTTATGGTTAGGATTCTAGTTGTAATATTCCTTTAACTCAGTATTTAGACACAGATAGATGCTTTCCTAAGCTGATTTAAATTGTGAGTCAATAGTATGGTGCTGTAGAAAAAGCGTTGACAATTAAACCTCAAGACTGATGGCTCAAACACACTAGTTGTTCCTCAGAAACCCTGTAGAAGGTTGCTATGAGTTGGAACTAACATGATGGCTCTTAACAACAATAACAGTAACAAGAACTTTAGCTTGAAGTTGTTCAGAATTGTAGAGCCAAGAATGATGTTAACATAGCAATTTATTTTTCCATATTCTGATGGCATACCATCTATAATTATATGAAGAATTAACTCTGCTGTTCAATGGCCAGGATTGATCTAATTGTTGTAAATGATACTACATCCAAAGGGTATACTTTTCTTCCTTATAATATGATGATGATGATATGAGGGAGACTTCAAAAAGTTTTTGAAAAAAATGCATTATCTTTCAATTCCATTTTTTTCATGAACTTTTTGAAGTTTCATCATATAATCTAAATGCTATTTAATATCTCTTACACTAAACAATATTTTAAGTTTTTTTCTTAGAATTTGTTTTTAGGAAAATTACATTCCATTTATATGAACAAGTACATTTCCTTTGGGAGCACAATGACTCTGTAGGATAAGCATTGGACTGCTAACCTCAATGTCAGTATTTCCAACTCACCACCCACTCCATGACAGAAAATTGAGGTTTTCTGCTCCTGTAAAGATTTATAGTCTTGGAAACCCAATGTTGTTAAGTGCCGTGAATTGGGTTCCTTCTGATTCATAGCAACCATGTATAAGGCTTCTGAGGTGTGGCTGGTGACTTTGAACCTCCACTTTGGGGTTCAAATCAACCTTGGAGACCAGTGCTTATTCTATTGTGTCACACCAGGACTCCTACAGGATCACTATGGGTCAGAACGGACTTCACAATATTAAACAACAGCATACTTCCTTTAAGCAATTAGAACTGCATTTGAAGTAATTACCATGTACCTTGGGAAGGTTCATTAGAAATTGATAAACAATTTTGCCTTGCTATGATCATTTTCTCATTTGTAACCAGAGAAAATAAATGTATTTTCTAGAGAATATGGGCATTGTAAAATAATTTTGCATATAGATTCTAAACATCTAGAAAATGATAACTGTATATTTCTTCTCAGTTTCTCATATAGCAATCCATTGTGTTAGTAAATTTTTAAAAATTTATTGATGTTAGCAGTTTTTTCTTGAATTGTAAAAAACCATATATTAAGAGTATTAATGATCTATTATGTTTGATGTGAAATATTTCATCAGCTTTTGAAGTGTTAATACTGATTATTTTTATTTTTGAACATGCTGAAAGTATAAAATCAAATGTTTATAAACAAATGTATTTAAAAACCTAAAAATTACTCAGAATTCCAGAGATGATTTTTATTTTACTCTAAATTTTTATTCATTTCACCACTTTCTCTTTCTCTCTCTTTCTATATCTATCTATCTATCTATCTATCTATCTATCTATCTATCTATCTATCTATCTATCTATCTATATATATAT
>NW_006408537.1:16483947-16486560 GCF_000296735.1 Chrysochloris asiatica | reverse complement strand
TTTGAGTTATGGTGTTGGAGGAGAATATTGAAAGTGCCATGGGCTGCCAAAAGAACCAACAGATCTGTGTTGGAAGAAATGAAGCCAGAATACTCCCTGGAGGCCAGGATGGCCAAACTTCGTCTCTCATACTTCGGATATATTGTTAGGAGGGACCAGTCACTGGAGAAGGATATCATGTTTGGTATGGTGGAAGGTCAAAGAAAAATAGGAAGACCCCCAATGAGATGGATTGGCCAAGTAGCGCATCAATGGACTCAAGCATGGCAACAATAGTGAGGTTGGCCCAGGATAGGGCAGTGTTTCATTCTGCTATGCATAAGGTCGCTATGAGTTGGTACCAAGTCGATGTCATCTAACAACAACATATGCAGTTGGGTGTCCTGCTGTGGCACTGTTGAGTAAATACTGGATTACTAATTACAAGGATGGCAGTTCAAATCCACCCAGCAGCACCTTAAAAACCCTGTACAGGGTCACCATGAGTTGGAATGGACTCAATAGCAGGTAACAAAATAATATGCAGATGACATACAATATCATGGCCTTGGATGTGGACACAGGCAATAATTTCCTTAGTGTTTCCACTAACACAAGCATAGTCAAGCATGAGCACTTCAAATAGAATTTCCTAGATCATGTGGGTATATTGGAATCAGCTTGGGAATCCTGTGCTCTGCTCAGTTTACCTCTAGCTGCCACTACTGGGACTTAGAATTGGGAATAAGTTAAAAATGGGATCCTGGTATTTTCAAGAGAATCTGCCTTGTGGCTCCACATTGCTCATGGAAAGCCTGCCTTTCTTCAACATGAGTGATGGATCCAATGTATATCCATTCACCAAGATTTCTCCTACAGAGAATCTGGTCCTTTTTTTCTTTCAATTATAAGTGGTTGTTTATCTGGGCTCCCTAGCATCTGTCCTATGAATAACTTTTTTTTTTCTTTAAGCTCAAGTAGTATATTAAAGGAGGAGGAAGATGAAGTTTTCTGCTCCTGTAAGGATTTACAGTTTTGGAAGCCCTATACAGGGTCACTATGAGTCAGAACTGATTTGATGGCACTTGACAATAACATATGCAGGTGACTCAACCTTGCTTGTTGAGAACTGAGGACTTGAAGCACTTACTGATAAATATCAAAGAATACAGCCTTCAGTATGGATTACAATTCAATATAAATAAAACAAAACCACACAATTGGACCTATAAATATTACTGTCACAAATGAAGAAAAGATTGAAATGGTAATGGATTTCATTTAACTTGGATCCATAATAAATTATTATGGAAGTAGCAATAAAAAACAAAATCAAACAACATGCTTCATTTGGCAAATTTGCTTTAGGAAACAAAACAAAACAAAACAAAATCCACTTTCATTGAGATCAGTCTGACTCATAGAGATGCTGTATTGTGTTTCCAAGACTAAATCTTTATAAGAGAAGAAAGCCTCATCTTTGTCTCATAAAGCTATTAGTGTGTTTGAACTGCCAACCTTGTGATTAGCAGCCAAAGTCTTACAGAGCAAAGATGTTACTTTGAATACTAAGGTGTTCCTGAATTAAGTCATGGTATTTTCAATTACCCATTATGTATGTGAAAGCTAGAATAACAAATAAGGAAGACAGAAGAATTGATGCCCTTGATTTACGATATTAGTGACAAATATTGAAAACACCATGGACTCCCAGAAGAAAAAAAACAAATCTACCTTGGCAGATGGTGGTGGCGGTTTACTTTCGAGTCATCATAGGGAACCTATATGGGTTTCCTGAGGAGCAGCTGTTGACTTTGAAGCACCGTCCTGTGGTTCTACAGTGGTACACCAGAAATACAGATAAAGTGAGGATGGTGATACTTGATCAGGATTGGAGGAAGACTTACTAACAACCTGTGATATGCAAGTGATAAAACCTTGCTTGCTGAAAGCAAACTAGTTTTAAAATACTTATTGATGAAGATCAAAGATTGTACCCTTTGATATGAGTTGCACCTCAATGTAAAGAAAATAAAACTCTTACCATTTCAATCTTTTCTTTATTTGTCACAGTAATGTTTATTGGTCCAATTGTGTGGTTTTGTTTTATTTACATTGAATTGTAATGTAATCCATACTGAAGTCTGTATTCTTTGATATTTATCTGTAAGTGCTTCAAGACCTCTCTTAGTTCTCAACTCAATGGACCTAACAATATCCTGTATGAGGTCGGTTCAGCTTCTTGACTTCATAGTTTTTTGTCTTTGATGATGTTGGGAGTGTCTTTTTAATTATATCCATGTAAGTGGAGAAAAGAGTGAACTTGTCAAACACTTCATTTTGCTAGGATCAACCATCAACACTTAGGAAAACAGCAGTCAAGAAATCATATGACATATTTCGTTAGGCAAATCTTCTGTACAAGACCTTTTTAAAAGTGTTTAAGAGCAAAGATGTTAGTTTAAGGATTAAGATGCATCTGACTCAAACCATGATATTTTCAATAACCTCATATGCATGTGAAAGTTGGATGGAGATTAAGGTTGTTGTTGTTGTTAAGTGCCATCGAGTCGGATCCGACCCATAGCGACCCTGTACAGGGTTTCCGAGGCTGTAAATCTTTACGGGAGCAGA
>NW_006408537.1:16449930-16483847 GCF_000296735.1 Chrysochloris asiatica | reverse complement strand
TATATATATATATATATATATATATACACAAGGAGAGCTGTGGCTCCACACAATAGGCATGGAACTGTGAACCACAAGGTCCATGGTTTGAGCCCACCAGCAGTTCCATAGGAGAAAGAGGAGGCTTTCAGCTCCTGAGAAGATTTAAAACAATGGGAACCCTATACAGGGTCCCTTTTAGTAGGAACTAACTCAGCAATATATATACACATGTGTGTCTGTGTATGTTCATGCACACACTTATGTGTATTTATGGGTATGTGGGTATAATATTCAAATTCATTTAATTTGCTTTCTCACACAATCACACCATGTAGGACATTCATATAGTACTTCATCCTATATTTTTCTGTATTTAAATACATATTGCATAGATTGATGTTATACTTTACTCTAAATATAATATAATTAAGAAGAGTTCAAATTATTTTCTTTTTCTTTTGATGGAAAATTATCATTCAATGAAATAGAAAAATCTCCAGTGTGCTTTCACTGAGTTTTGACGAATACCTAGAACTATGCAACCTAAAACTTAGCAAGATTATAGTAATGGCTATAATCCTTTGTTTCACATGTGGGTTTATTTTCTGTTTCTTTTTTTAAAGTTTTAATATATTGCCATATAAATTTAAAAAAAAAAACCCTGAATGATTTTTCTTCATTATGTTTTCTACCTTTTATAACTACCCTAGAGTGATCCACATATGAACACTGCAAAATTATTTAGTATTTGTTTCCTTCTATTTATAGTATATAACATAAATTATAATGGAGTCCTAGTGAGATTCTGTGGGTTAATGCACTGGACTGCAAAGTCAGTTTGAACCACAAAGTTCATGGTTCAAGCTCACCAGCCACTCCTAGGAAATGCTATACGGGGTATGGGTTGGAACCAACTCGACAGCAAATAGCAATAACAACAAAAAATTATAATACGGTTGTAATCAGATGTTGAATTAGATTCTTCCTGTCTTATTATTAATATGAGGAGAAATAATACTTATAATAATGATTATCACCACTAATCTTCTCTTATAGTCTATAAAAATTACAATGTTTATACATTGACCTGACAACCAAAAGCAGAACAAATCCCAGTCAACCTATGTAAGACAAGACTAGGCATTTATAGGTATTTTGTTGAAGGGGATCTTTTGCACTTTTAGTGAGTTGATAGACCAATCAGTTTACCTGTCGCTTAGAAAGTGTAGCATGAGAAGAATTCACATATCTCACCAAAAATTGTCATTAAAGGCAAAAATAAATCTACAGGCTTATCAAATACAGTTTTTAACTAGCATATTGTATGACACCTTTGCTACATATTGTTTGTAATAAAATGAATGTAGAAAACTTTATTCTGAAAAGTGAAAAATAAAATAAATAAAAATGCATCTTTAAATGAAAATATAGTCTGCTAAAAAACACTTCCAACAGGATATAGTCATGAATTTATTTGAAAACACTGACATAAAAATATTATAATCGAAACTGTACATGTTTCATTTGGAATATATACTTTTTGGTATAATATTCAAAAAAAAATAAGGTTAATTTAAATGGACAGTATTTATTTATATTAAAATGTTTCCAGATTAAAGTATAAAATTATATTTGCTTCAAAATAGATTCTATTCTCAAATGAACTGAGGCTCATAGAAAGAGATGATAATATGATAACATCTTTGCACAGAAAAAATTATTGCAATCAATTTATAATAGGAATTCATATTTTTTGTTTACTAATCTGACACAAATTGCCCAACCATGAAAATGCTGCACCAGCCTGTAAAGCCTCCATAAATTCTTTGGTACCAGAATTGGCAGTGGTTCCCAGATTGTTTATGAGATCAATTTTGGTCATGCCAATGCTGGTATCCATCAGTCAGAGTATGTTCCTTTTGGTTGGATGATGTTAATTTTTAGCCCTTTACCACTGTCCAACTTGAATGGATCTGTCATGCTTTTTTACTAAATCTTGTCCAAGGCATAAGAAGCATTACACATCAACTCCTAAAGGAAAATTCCCTTGTTGGAACAGAAGATATTGATGATGAGTGACATGAGTTGAGCAATCTCCACCCAAAAGGCAAAGGTCTCCACATTCTCCTCTCCACGATGCACTTCCTCAGCTATCTTGAAAGGGAAGGGATGCAAGTAGCAAACAACTGTGGGTGTATGTTGTAGGATAGGTGCTTGACTGCAAGGCCGGTTTTAACCACAAGGTCTGCAGTTCAGTATCAACAACCACTACTTGGAAACCCTATACAGGATCATCATGGGCCAGAACCGACTGACAGCACTTAGCACAACAACATTAATAATCAATGAACTATGCAAAACCAGTGAAATATATGCACACACATATATAGTGAGAGAGAGAGGTTTATATCAAGGAAATGGCTCACACAATTGTAGAGGTGGGCAAGTCCCAAGTCCGTGGGTCAGATGTTAGGCAGAAGGCTTCTGACTCACATATTTGCTGGGTTGATGAACCAAGATTTCAGTCAGGTTGGGCAGGTAGTAAGGTAGACTGCTTACAATTCCCAGGATTGGCAGGTAATAGAGCAGGCCACTGTCAAAAGTATGAGAGACGATGGCTTGTCATTCTAAGGAGCATTTTGACTGTATATCTTCCAACACAGATTTGTTTCTTCTTCTAGCAGTCCATGCCAAACCAAAGGTTGACAGACTAGCCAGATGTAAGATCTACAACCAGGGGAGAGCAAGCTAACTTTGCCTGAGTGTCTCATATATTGGAAGAAGGCCAACCCCCCAAGGAAACTTCCTTTCAATTGATTGGTTATTTACCATAAAGAATTCCTGCATCTTAACTGCCAAACTGATGAGAATCCTGGCCCAGTCTAGTTGACTGAAAACCTTAACTATCACATAAATATAAGTTCTAGCTTAACTTTCTCCATTAAGATGTTATCAGGAAATACCAATCCCAGAAGGACATCATGCTTAGAAAATAAGAGTTTTAGTCAAAATGGGGTGATGCTCAAGGAGATGGTTTGACACACTGGTGGTAGCGATGGGTTTATTGCTATGAGGAAAGCACAGGACCACTCTGTTTTTCATAGGTCAGTAAGAGTCAGAGCCAATAGGATAGCACATAACAACAATAACCCTTTCCAATGTTTCATAATCTTCTAAAGCAAGAACTAATGTCTCATTCTAATGTTTTAAATTTTAAATCTTGATTATGTTAGGTGTCATGGAGTCACTACCGACTCATAGTGACCTCATGAACAACATAATCAAACACTGTCCAATACTACACCAATCTCATATTCGCTGTCACGCTTGAGTTCATTGTTGCTGACACTATGCCAATCCTTCTCATTGAGGGTCTACCTTTTTTTCACTGACCCTCCATTTTGCCAAGCATGATGTCCTTCTCCAGGTACTGGCCCCTCCTGATGTTGTTGTTGTTGTTAAGTGCCGTTGAGTCGGTTCCTACCCATAGCGACCCTGTACAGGGTTTCCGAGGGTATAAATCCTTATGGGAGTAGAAAGCCTCATCTTTCTCCCGCGGAGCGGCTGGTAGTTTCAAACCTCTGACCTTAAGGTTCGCAGCCCTATTCATAACCACTACGCTACCAGAGATCCTCCTGATAGTATTTCCAAAGTATAAAAGACGAAGTCTGATCATTCTAAGGAGCATTCTGACTGCACTTCACCCTACAGAGATTTTTTTTTTTGTTCTTCTAGCAGTACTTTTAATCTTCTTCTCCAACACCACCACTCATATGCATCAGTTCTATGTCATTAGGTTCACTCAAGTAGCGACCCTATGCACAACAGAATGAAATTGCCCAGGACTGTTACAGTCTCACAATTTTGTTTCAGGTGGTTGTTGCTGCCACTATGTTCGGTCTCTTCCTCTTTTTCTATGGCATTCCATATTACCAAACATGATGTCCTTCACCCGGGACTGGTCCATCTGATAATATGTCCAAAGTATAAGAGACAAAGTCACACCATCTTCACTTCTAAGGAGCATTAAATCTGTTTTTGAGATGATCTTTAAGTTAAGGTGGGATACATTCAAGTTCTTGCTTTCACAATTTTTAAAATTTTCTTCAGTTTCAGCCTGAACATGCATATGAGCAATATCAAATAATCTGTTATGATACTGAGCTTTTCCATCATCTCTTCCCACAGATCTAGTCAATTTTGATTCCTGTGTATTCCATCTGGTGAGGTCCATCTGGTATAGTCACCATTTATGTTGCTGAAAATGGTATTTCCAATGATTAAGTCATTGGTCTTGCAAAATTCTGTCATGCAATCTCCAGCATATTTTTACCACCAACATAATATTTTCCAATTACTGAGCCTTCCTCTTTGTTTCAAGCTTTTGTATTCCAATCACCAGTAACTATCAATGCATCTTGATTACATGTTTGATCAATATCAGACTTAAGAAGTTGGTTGAATTCTTCAGTTTCACCAACACTGGTTTTTGTGGGTGATGTGTAAATTTGAATAATAGTGGTATTAACTTGTCTTTGTAGGCGTATGGATATTATCCTATCACAGATGGCATTGCACTTCAAGATAAATCTTAAAACGTTCTTTGTAATGATAAATGTTATGCCATTACTCTTAAATGTTTAGTTCCAGACACAGCAAAGCATATGACTGTATAATGCAAAATGACCAATACCAGTCCATTTTAGCTCACTAATGCTTAGGTTATTGATCATTATGAATTCTATTTCATTTTTGACAACTTCCAAATTTCCTAGATTCATACTTTTTATATTTCACATTCTGATTAAAAGTGAACCTTTGCAGCTGTTTCTCCTCATTTTGAGTTGTACCCCATTAGTAAACAAAGATCCCAAAGACTTTATTCTATTCATGTCATTATAATCAATTCTACTTTGAGGAGGAAGCTCTTGACCACTCATATTTTGATTGCTTTTCAACCTGAAGGACTCATCTTCTGGCAGTATATCTGACAACATTTTGCTGGTATTCATAATGTTTTCATTTTCTGGTACTATATCTCTCAATGTTGTTGTTGTTAAATGCAATCAAGTCGGTTTCAAATCACAGCAACCCTTTGTAGTGTTTATGAGGCTGTAAATCTTTGTGGGAGCAGAAAACCTCATCTTTTGCCAACAGATTGGCTGGTGTATTTGAACCACCAATGGTGTGGTTTGCAGTCCCATGCTCAAAGTACAGAGTCACCACACTTCCTTATCTGAAAAGTGCTGTTATTGTTGTTGTTAAGTACCATTGAGTCAGTTCAGTGACCCTGTATAGGGTTTCCAAGGAAAGGCAGGTGAGTTTAACCTGCTAAACTTGTGGTTCAAACAGACCCTACAGTCCAGTGCTCATCCTACAGGACCACATGAGGACTCCATATTTGATAATATTACCCTGCTATTCATAAGGTTGTTGTTGTTTGATATTAACTGCTGTCAAGTCGGCTCTGACTCATAGGGACATGTATAGGATTTCTGAGGTGCAACTGGTGAGTTTGAACCACCGACCTTGCAATTTAAACTGACCTTGAAGTCCAGTGCATTGTCCTGTAGCACCATTCTCAGTGGTTAAACATTCAAATATTTATTAAAATATTAAAAACACACAACAACAGCATTTAGGGAAATAGATTGCTATGACTTTCTTGCATATCACTACTAGATTGAATTGAATTTCCAACTTTCAGTTTAATAATTGAATGCAAGAGCCACCTAAATTTCCAGTCTGCCTGGCCTTCTTCCTAGTCTGTCTTAGTCTGAAAACTTTGCTGTAATCTGTCTACCAAGGGTGACCCCACTAGTATTTAAAATCCCAGTGGCATAGCTTACAGTGTCACAGCTATGTGCAAGGCACCAATGAACTGCAAACCTTTATATTTTATGCTAGTAGAGATACTTCTGCATAAATATTGTTGAATTAGTGACTCTCTACTTAATGTAAAATTTTAGGAGGCATGGAAAAATAAGATGTTGAATTTTTTTTTTTTTATATTCCAAATTGAGCTTCTGTACGAAAGATGTAATTATTTTCTATAAAAATATATTTCAATTTGATACCCCAAATTATGCACCCACACTGCTAAAGATTTAGATCATGAAAGATTAGAAATTTTGAACATTTTTCATGTTATGTTACAAAGATTATAAAAAGCAGCTATTGTTATTTATTTTTGTACTAACATTATACAACCCACTATGGTAGCAGAATACAACAACACATAAATAAATATTTTGTTTAATTAACTAAGGATCTAAATTAATCATATGTGTTGATATTTCTGTATTAGAAGTTTTCAAAACCTCTACTGTTTTCCACATTGTTGTTCTCAATGTTGACATATTATTACTCTGAACTGTTGAAAGAAAGAAAGAAAGAAAGAAAGAAAGAAAGAAAGAAAGAAAGAAAGAAAGAAAGAAAGAAAGAAGAAAGAGAGAGAAAGAAAGAGAGAGAAAGAGAGGGAGGGAGGAAGGAAGGAAGGAAGGAAGGAAGACAAAGGGAAGAAAGAGCAATTTTAGGCTTGATATTTAGCCACATATTCATCTATTAAAACCAAATGTGTTTTATAGATCTTTATTTCACAAACAATTAACAACCACTTTTATTCTATTCCATAGATATTTTAATTTCAAGCTATCATTCCATCTTAGCTCTAAAGTAATTGGCTGTGATAAAATATTAATAATATCCCCTGGTTGGAATTATTATTCATCCAATACATTGATGGGGCTCATCTCTTATTATTTTGAGGTAGTAACAAATGTCACAAGAGGTAGGAAAAAACTATTCTCTTAGTGGTATTAATTTCTCTGTGCAATATAATAACTGACTACAGCCTTGAGAATTCAGAAAGCTGCATAGACTATAAACAGAATTTTATACTTTGTTTCATATCCTTGACCTCATTTAGTTTCTTCATAAGGATTGTTAGGTTTACTGTTGTTGCTGTTATAATTTTGTCCAAACCAGAATGTATAGTTTACCTGTACAAACATGGATTTAAACATAATCAGCATTTGATAAGCCATGTTTTTAGGCTAAATTTTAAAGAACACAGTAATAATTTTCTTTTCAATAATATCTTTCATTTTGTAAGTATCCCAATCATAAACTGGGTTGTGAATGTTTAACTACCAAATCATTTAATTCCAATATTCAAGCTAAACAACTTAATGTTTAGACATTTTTATTCAATTATTGTATAAAATGCTTTTTTAAAAAAGAACTCATCAATTCATATGTACAGATAGACAATGATTCTAAGTGAAATTGCATGATTTAAAAAACCTTTTTTCATTGTTTCCTTTGCAAAACAAAATTCTAATGGCTTACCAAAAAAGAAATAATTCTATTGTGAGACTTGGTGTGGCACTGAACTGGACTGCAAAGTTGGCCTGAACAGCAAGGTCAGAGGTTCAAGCTCATGAGCTGTTCCTCAGAAACCCTATCCAAGGTTGCTATGAGTCAGAACTGATATGACAACAACAACAACATGATGGGAGATAGTGTAACTAGTAGAATTTCCATTGATGGTTTGATTAAAATGTTTTCTTTATTTGTCACTATAATTCCAATAATGAACTTTAAAGAAATAATGTACCAAGACCAATACTAATAAATTTTATTACTTAGTTTGAACTTTCATGCACAAACCACAACACATCATTTTTCAACACTAGAAGCCAGGTGCTCATTTCCTATCCTGGATAGGGATTTGGCTGTGCCATTAAACCCATTGTCATTAATTTTATTCCAACTAATTATAATCCCATGCTTTAGAGAATAATAAGTGTTAGAGATCCACAGTGTTTTCTTGACTGGAATTAAAGCAAATTCATTAGGCGATCTAAGTGGTTTGTGTTCAGTTTTGAATCTAATGGTTGGTGGTTGAAACCTACACAGGGATACTGCAGAAGAAAAGGACTGGTGATCTGCTTCTGTAATTACTAGTAGCTAAAAATTAATAAACAATTATATATATTTTAAAATCTAGACATTTTATTCTGCTATACAGGGATCACTATCAGTCAGAATAAACTTGATGGCAACACACAGCAACAGCATTTAGGGAAATAGATTTCTATGACTTTCTTGCATATCACTACTAGATGGAATTGAATTTCCAACTTTTAGTTTAATAATTGAATGCAAGAGCCACCTAAATTTCCAGAAACTTAATCTTTATATACCTGTGCAAGTAATGAGCTTTTATAGATTGTGTTTCTGAACATGTGCTATTTTAAGGGTTTCATCTGCTTGGTTCAAGGGTGGGAGTATGGCATAGAAAATTTGCAGAGTATATATAAAGATGATACTGGAGATAATTTTTATGATGCCACAAAGTTATTATTATAATTATATTTGCATTAATATTATAACCACTTTTATTATTCTAGGTGTCAATTGCTGTTCTAAGTGATTTATGTATATGAACTTTTTCAATCTAAACAGCAATTGTAATATGAACTGTTACTCTATTTTTACAGTGGTTGAAAATGAGGCTCAGCTGTTAAACAATTCACCCAAGGCCATAGAATCAATAAGAGGCCTAGTTTAAATTTGAACTTAGAAGTTTTGACTCCAGATATTATGTATTAATGACCACAATATTTTATGTATTTCACGTGATACATTTGAGAAACCACTGGGAAGTTTGCAGTGTATTCAAGTATTGAACAGATACTGGATTTAATTTGCACAAAGGAACTGAGTGAAATATCTGAGATGTAATATGAAATTGCTCTAGAATGATGTGTATTGACTAAAAAAGTAAACAAGATATATTTATCTGAATATCTGTTGTTGTTATTGTCGTTAGGTACCATTGAGTCTGTTCCACTCCTAGCAACCCTATGCACAGGAAGCACGATCCCATATTATGTCTTCCTCAAAATTTTTGTTATGTATGAACCCATTATTGCTGTCACTGTGTCAATCCATCTCATTGGAGGTCTTCCTCTTTTTTGCTGCCTTTCCCCTTTTCCAAGCATGATGTCCTTCTCCAGGAACTGACTGGTTCCTCCTAAAAACATGACCAAATAACCAGAGATGAAGTCATGCCATCCTTGTTTCTTAGAAGGATTCTGCTTTTACTTCTTCCAAGACAGATTTGTTTGTTCTTCTGGCCATCCAGGTTCTTTAAACATCTTCTCTAACACCATAATTCAAATGCATTGGTTCTTTTATGATCTTCCTTACTAATTTTCCAACTTTCGCATGCAAATGATGAGGCTATTGAAAATACCATGGCTTGGGTTACATACACTTCAGTCCTCAATATGTCATCTTTGCTTTTAAGCACTTTAAAGACATGTTTTTCAGCAGAGTTGTCTAATGAAGTTAATGTTGTTTCCATCAACATTGCAGATCAAACAAAAGTTCAATCTTTTCTCCAGTTGTTTATTGATCCAGTTGTGTTTTTGTGTTTTGTTTACATTAAGGTGTAGTCCATACTGACGGCTGTAGTCTTTGATTTTCTTCAGTAAATATCTAAGCTCCTCTTCCTTTCTAGCAAGGAAGGTTGTGTCCTCTGCATATGAAAGATTGTTAAAGAATTTTCCTCTAATCCTGATGCCATGTTCTTGTTCATATAATTCAACTTCTCAGATCTTTTGGTCAGCATACAGACTGTTATAAGCATGGTAAAAAAAAAAAAAAAAAAAAAATATATATATATATATATATATATATATATATATATATATATATATATATATATATATATATATATCCTTGTTCTATTCAAACAACTGCCTGTTTACATGCAGGCTCCTTATGAGAATAACAAAGTGGTCTCTATTAACTATTTTTCCAAATGTTATGACCCACATAGTTGAATCCTTTTGCAATAGTCAATAAAGCACAAGTAAATATCATTCCTATAGTCTCTGCTTTCAGTCAAGATCCATCTGATGTCAGCAATGATATCCCTAGTCCTTTTCTGAATCCAGTTTGAATTTTTTGTAGTTTCCTGTCAATGTACTGCTGCAACCCTTTTAAAATTATCTTCAGTAAAATTTTATTTGCTTGTGATATTAACTATATATTTCAATGATTTCTGCATGACACTGCACCATCTTTCCATGGGATGGGCCTAGATATGAAACCTTCCAATCAGTTGTCATGTAGCTGTCTTCCAAGAATCTTGACATAAAATATTGAGGGCCTCCAGAATATCATCAGTTTGTTGAAAATTTTAAATTTGTAACCTTCCAGTATCTAAAGCATTGTTTTTCTCCACTGCCTTCAGTGCAACTTGGATTTCTACCTTCACTATCACTGGTACTTGACCACATGGTTCCTAGTGCTCATGTGGATCCCGTACATAGAATAAGGTTAAGAGGTTAGAACAGAATAAGGAGATGATTTAAAATCCAGAAAGGTGTGGATCAGAGCTGTATCTCTTCACCTACTTATTTAATGTGTATCCTGAACAGTAATGGCAGTGTTTTAAGAATTGGAGGAAGATCATTAACAACCTGCTATATGCAGTTGGTTATACTGTGGTGGCTTGTGAGTTGCTGTGAGTTGCCACTGGTATTTTAAATACCAGCAAGGTCACCCATGGTGGACAGGTTTCAGATGAGCTTCCAGATAAAGAGAGACTAGGAAGAAGGAGTGACAAACTACTTCTGAATATTTGGTCACTGAAAACCTTATGAATAGCAGAGAAACACTGTTAGATATCGTGCCAGAAAATGAGACCCTCAGGTTGGAAGCCACTGAAAATGCAACTGGAGAAGACTGCCTCATCAAATTACGGTTCACTGTCATGACACGAATGGAGTAAAGCCTGTGGGAGAAAAGCCCATGGGACCTTCATTTGCTGAAGGGCACAACTCAAAGTGAAGAGATACAGCTGTAAACAGCCATTTAAAATCAGAATATGGAATGAACAAAGTATGAATCTAGGAAAATTAGAAGTTGTCAAAAATGAAATGGAACGCATAAACATTGATATCTTAGGCATTAGTGAATTGAAATGGACTGGTATTGGCTATTTTCAATTTGACAACCAAGTGGTTTACTATGCCAAGAATGACAAATTGAAGAGGAATGGTGTTACATTCATTATCAAAAAGTACATATACAGATCAGCGATGAGGTACAACACTGTCTGTGATAGGATAATATCCATGTGCCTACAGGGAAGACCAGGTAATAATGCTATTGCCAAAATTTGTGCAGCAACCACTAAAGCCAGTGAGGACGAAATAGAATTCTACAAACTTCTTCAATCTGAAATTGATAGAACATGTAATCAAGATGTATTGATCATTACTGGTGATTGGAATACAAAGGTTGGGTGCAAAGAGGAAGGATCAGTAGTCGGAAAATATGGCCTTGATGATAGAAATAATGCTGGAGAACACATGATAGAATTCTGCAAAATCAATGATCTGTGCATTTCAAATACCTTCTTTAGGCAGCATAAAAGATGACTATACACATGGACATCACCAGATGGAATATATAGAAATCAAATTGACTACATTTGCAGAAAGAGGTGATGGAAAAGCTCTATATCATCGGTCAAAACAAGGACTGGGGCAGACAGTGAAACAGACCATCAATTGCTCATATGCAAATTCAAACTGAAGCTGAAGAAAATGAAAACAAGTCCACGAGAGCCAAAATATGACCATGAATATATCTCACCTGAATTTAGAGATCATCTGAAGAACAGAGTTGTTACATTAAACATTAAAGACCAAAGACCAGAAGAGTGTGGGATGACATCAAGAACATCATACATGAAGAAAGCAAAAAGTCATTAAGAAGGCAAGAAAGAAGGAAAATATCAAAATGGATGTCAGAAAAGACACTGAAACTTGCTCTCCAGCATAGAGATGCTAAAGCAAATGGAAGAAATGAGGAGGTAAAAGAGCTGAACATAAAATTTCAAAGATCAGCTTGAGAAGATAAAGCCAAATATTACAACAAAATGTGCAAAGATCTGGAGTCAGAAAGCCAAAAAGGAAGAACTCGATCTTCATTTCTCAAGCTGGGGGAACTGAAGAAAAAATTCAAGCCTTGACTTTCATTATTGAAGGATTCTCTGGGAAAATTATTGAATGATGCTGAAAACATCAAGAGACTATGGAAGGAATATACAGAGTCATTGTAACCAAAAGGAAACGTTAATGTTCGTCTGTTTCAAGGGGCAGCATATGATCAAGAGCCAATGATACTGAAGGAGGAAGTCCAAAGTGCATTGAAGGAATTAAAAAGAACAAGGCACCAGGAATTGATGAACAGAAAATTTAAATCTTTCAAGAAAGTGAGGCGGCACTGGAGGCACTCACTCATCTCTGCCAAGAAATTTGGAAGAAAACTAACTAGCTGACTGATTGGATGAAATCCATATTTGTGCCCCTTCCAAAGAGAGGTGACCCAACAGAATGCAGAAATTATCAGGCAATCTCTTTGATATCCTATGCGAGTAAAGTTTTACTAAAGGTAATACAGAAATGGCTGCAAGCATTCATTGACAGAGAACTTCCAGAGGTTTAAACAGGATTAAGAAGAGACCATGGAACAAGGGATATCTTTGCTGCTGTCCAATGGATCTAAGTTGAAAGCAGAGAATATCAAAAAGATGTTTACCTGTGCTTTATTGACTACACAAAGGCTTTCAATTGTGTGGATCATGACAAATTATGGAAAATATTGCGAAGTATGAGTATTCCGGAACACTTAATTGTTTTCATGAGGAATCTGTACCTGGATCAAGAGGCAGTTGTTTGAACAGAACATGGGAACACTGAATGGTTTAAAATTAAGAACGGTGAGCAACAGCATTGTATTCTTTTACCATATTTATTCAACTTGTATGCTGAGCAAATAATCTGAGAAACCGGGTTATATGAAAAAAAAAACATGATATCAGGATTGGAGGAAGACTCTTTAATAACCTGCAATATGCAAATGATACAAACTTGCTTACTGAAAATGAAGAAGATTAAAATATTTACTGATGAAGATCAAAGAGCACAGCCTTCAGTATGGATTACAGCTCAATGTAAAGAAAAAAACAAAAATCCTCAGCAATAGACCAATAAACAACATTCTTATCAATGGAGAAAGATTGAAGTTGTCAAGGACTTGATTCTTTTTGGATCAACTATCAACACTCATGGAAGTAGCATTCAGGAAATCTAAAATATATAGGCAAATCTGCTGCACAAGACCTTTTTAAAGTGTTGAAGAGCAAAGATGTCAGCTTGAAGACTATGGTGTGCCTGACAGAAGCCATGGTATTTTCAATAATTTCATATGCATGTGAAAGCTGGACAGTAAATAAGGAAGCCTGTAGAAGCCAACCTTGTGATTAGCAGCCAAAGTCTTACAGAGCAAAGATGTTACTTTGAATACTAAGGTGTTCCTGAATTAAGTCATGGTATTTTCAATTACCCATTATGTATGTGAAAGCTAGAATAACAAATAAGGAAGACAGAAGAATTGATGCCCTTGATTTACGATATTAGTGACAAATATTGAAAACACCATGGACTCCCAGAAGAAAAAAAACAAATCTACCTTGGCAGATGGTGGTGGCGGTTTACTTTCGAGTCATCATAGGGAACCTATATGGGTTTCCTGAGGAGCAGCTGTTGACTTTGAAGCACCGTCCTGTGGTTCTACAGTGGTACACCAGAAATACAGATAAAGTGAGGATGGTGATACTTGATCAGGATTGGAGGAAGACTTACTAACAACCTGTGATATGCAAGTGATAAAACCTTGCTTGCTGAAAGCAAACTAGTTTTAAAATACTTATTGATGAAGATCAAAGATTGTACCCTTTGATATGAGTTGCACCTCAATGTAAAGAAAATAAAACTCTTACCATTTCAATCTTTTCTTTATTTGTCACAGTAATGTTTATTGGTCCAATTGTGTGGTTTTGTTTTATTTACATTGAATTGTAATGTAATCCATACTGAAGTCTGTATTCTTTGATATTTATCTGTAAGTGCTTCAAGACCTCTCTTAGTTCTCAACTCAATGGACCTAACAATATCCTGTATGAGGTCGGTTCAGCTTCTTGACTTCATAGTTTTTTGTCTTTGATGATGTTGGGAGTGTCTTTTTAATTATATCCATGTAAGTGGAGAAAAGAGTGAACTTGTCAAACACTTCATTTTGCTAGGATCAACCATCAACACTTAGGAAAACAGCAGTCAAGAAATCATATGACATATTTCGTTAGGCAAATCTTCTGTACAAGACCTTTTTAAAAGTGTTTAAGAGCAAAGATGTTAGTTTAAGGATTAAGATGCATCTGACTCAAACCATGATATTTTCAATAACCTCATATGCATGTGAAAGTTGGATGGAGATTAAGGTTGTTGTTGTTGTTAAGTGCCATCGAGTCGGATCCGACCCATAGCGACCCTGTACAGGGTTTCCGAGGCTGTAAATCTTTACGGGAGCAGAACGCCTCATCTTTCTCCCGCGGAGCGGCTGGTAGTTTCGAACTGCTGGCCTTAAGGTTCACAGCCCGATTCGTAACCACTACGCTACCAGAGATTAAGGTAGAATGTAGAAAAAATTATGCATTTGCATTACGGTGTTGGAGGTCAATATTAAAAGTACTAAAAGAGCGAACCAATCTATGTTGGAAGAAGTATAACCAGAATGCTCTTTGGAAGCCAGGGTGGCAAGACTTCATCTCTCTTACTTCAGACATACTACCAGGAGGGACCAGTTGCTTGAGAAGGATCATGTTTGATAAAATGGAAGCTCAGAGAAAATGAGGAAGACCCCCCCAATGAGTTGGATTGGCACAGTGGCAGCAGTAAAGGAATCAAATGTAGCAACAATTGTGAGGTTAGCATAGGACCAAGCAGTGTTTCGTTCTGTTGTGCATAGGGTCACTATGAGTAAGTACCAACACAGTGTCACTTAACAACAATAATAATTTTGAACATTTTATCACTAATTTCCTAGAAAAGGACACTATTCTTGGTACAGGAGAAAGTCAGCAAACTAGAAAATGAGCAAGATTCCCTAAGAGATGTATTGACACAGTGACTGCAACAATTGAGGGGATGGCGCAGGATCCAGTAGAATTTTATTCATTTTGCATAGGTTCCCTATGTGAGGGAGATAACTCAATGGATGTAACATTGAGATTGGTTCAGCTTCTTGAATCCATAGCTCTTTGTCTTTTATGATGTTGGGGAAGTCTTTTTAAAAAAACTTCCCCACAATTTTTCATATTTTCATGTCACTTTCTCTTCTGTAATTCTGATCACACGTAAATGATTCCTCTTCATGGTGTCCTGCATATTTCTTAGGGTTTCTTCAGACATTTTTATTCTTTTTACTGATGGTTTCTCTAGCACATTAGTATTTCAAGTAGTATCTTCAGACTCTCCAGGTTAGTAGCCCATTGATTTAATTCTACTCTTTTGTTCTTTCAATGTATATCAATTTCTGAAATCTTATTATGAATCTTCAGTATTTCTCTTTGTTGTTTTTTTATAGTTTGTAATTTTTCATTTAATCCATCAGTTTGTTCTTGGAATATTTTCCTGAATTCTTCTAAAGTTTGGTTTGTGTTTTCCTTGATATTTTTCTGTATCTTTCTTGATCTTTTTTCAGTCCACTAAAGGAACCTAAATATCATTCTTTTCAATTTCTTATCAGGTAGTTTGATGCCAGTTTTACCTCAGGAATATTTTGTGGCTACATATTTTGGTAATTTGCTTGAGACACTGTGTCTTGTTTCTTAATGTAAACTGTGTATTATCTTACTTATATTTACTTGATAATTGCATGCTGCTGTGCTCTGAGGCACTTGTCACCTGTCACATGGTGTTACCCCCTGACTCCTGGTGATTATGATAGAAAATGGAAAAGTGTTCACACCTCTTTGTTTGTTGTTAGTGTAGCACTGTTCAGGTTTTGGATGGTGATAACTGTTTTCTATCATTGATCAGGTGGTACAGTGGGTAGGGCTGCAGGCCATATGCATGTGGCTAGGCCATATCGACATGGTTGCTGTGTCCTATCAGGTGGGACAGGAGAGAAAAAAAAGAAAAATATAGAAAAAAAACAGTAGTCAAAAGAAAATAAAAATGAAATAAAAAAATAAACATCAGCAAGAAAAAATAATTTAATAATGAATAAGGAGTCCTAGTGGGTTAATGTGCTGGACTGCAATGTCAGATTGACACAGTAAGGTCTGTGGTTCAAACTCACCAGCTTCTCCTTGGAAACCCTATTCAGGGTCACTATGGGTCAGAACTGACTCCACAACACTTAACAACAAAAACAAGAAGAAACAAAGGGAAATGACAAATAAAAACAAAGGTAGAGAGAAATAAAAGAGAAAATATAAAGAAAGCAAGAAACACAAATAAAAATAGGGAGGCAGGAGGAAAAAAATAGTAAAGAAAAACAGCAGAAAGAAACAGGAGACGGGATAATGGAAAAGAAACAGAAAATAGAAAGGATAAAAAAACAAAGGTAGAGAGATGGGGTGAGGGGAACAAAAGAGAAAACTGGGGCTGAATATTCAATATGGGTCTGGGTTGGCATTTTCTGCCTGGCAAGGAACACACTAGATGAGGGGAGAGGGAGAAGGCAGAGATGGTAGGACCTTTCATCCTTGAAGGAGTAGCTTTTGATTTAGAGATTGTCTGGGGTCAGGAACCTGATTTAGAAGTAGATCCTGCCAGTTAAGCAGATGGCTGAGTATGGATCCTTGTTCCCAGAAGGAACTGTTTCAGGCCCACAGGAAACTGGGGGCAGGACAGCTGGCTATGAAATAAATTCCTACTTGCCCAGGGGTGCCCAGGGATCTGTCACTGAACATTCTTCTGATCTGATGAGGCAGAGTTCTTGGTCTCCAGAGACTGGGGAGTTGTACTGGGTGCCCAATCCACAATAGCATGGCTCTCACCTTAAGCATTGTTGTTGTTGTTGTTGTTGTTGTTAGGTGCCATTGGGTCAGTGCTGACTCATAGCGGCCCTATGCACAACAGAACGAAACTAGGCCCAATCCTGGGCCAACCTCACAATTGTTGCCACGCTTGAGCCCATTGATAATGCTACCGTGCCAGTCCATCTTGATAGGCTCTTCCTCTTTTTCTCCAACCCTCCACTTTAACAAACATGATATCCTTCTCCAGTGACAGCTTTCTCCTGACATATGTGCAAAGTATGAGAGATGAAGTCTGATCATCCTGGCTTCCAAGGAGCACTCTAGCTGTACTTCTTCTAACACAGATCTATTTGTTCTATTATTGGCAGTTCATGGTAATTTCAGTATTCTCCTTGAACTCAAGACTCATGGAAAGAGTAAGGCTGTGTGCTGGCATCCAGGAGGCAGGCTTGCAGGATGGGCCCTTTGGTTGTTTAAGTGATTATATATTCCTGAGTGTTTTTATGTACATCCAAAAAAACCCAAAACAGTGGAAAGAAAGTACTGTTGAATAATGATGCTGGCAGGGATTGTAATCATGGCAATAAAATTAAATATGATAGAATGAATGCAAAACTGATGTCTCCCATGTAAACTATCACTCAATTCACAATAAAAGTTTCATATATATAGTCTCCTCCAATACCATAACTCAAATGCATCAATTCTTTTAGTCTTCCTTATTTACTCCCCAAATTTCTCATGCATATGAGGTTATTGAACATATCATGGTTGTGTCAGACGCACTAGTCCTCAGACTGACATTTTTGCTCTTCAACACTTTAAAGGTGTCTTGTGCAGCCAATTTGCCCAACACAGCACATCGCTTGATTTTTTGACTGCTGTTTCCATGAGTGTTGGTGGTTGATCCAAGCAAAATGAAGTCTTTGGCAGCTTCAATCTTTTCTCCATTTATATGGATGTTGTTTATTTGTCCAGTGGTTAGGAATTTTGTTTTCTTTATGTTGAGATGCAACCCATACTGAAGGCTGTAGTCTTTGATCTTTGTCATAAGTATTCTACGTCCTCTGGGCTTTCAGCAAGTATGGTTGCATCATCTGCATATCACAGGTTGTTAATAAGTCTTCCTCCGATCCTGATGTCATGTTTTTCTTCATATACTCCAGTGTCTTTGATTATTTGTTCAGCATACAGATTGAATAAGTATGGTGAAAGAATACAACTTTCTTACACATCTTTCCCAATTTTAAACCATTAGATATTCCTTTGTTCTGTTTGAACAACTGCCTCTTGGGCTATGTACAGGTTCCTAATGAGCACATTTAAGCATTCCAAAAAACTCATACTCCTCAATGTTGTCCATAGCTTGTTATGATCCACACAATCAAAAGCCTTTGTATAGTCAATAAAGCACAAGTAAACATCTTTCTGGTATTTTCTGCTTTCAGCCAAGATCCATCTGACATCAGCAATGATATCCATCATTTCACATCCTTTTCTGAATCTGGCATGTACATCTGGAAGTTCTCCATCAATGTATGGTTACTACCATTTCTGTATTACCTTTAGTAAAACTTTACTCGGGTGGGATATCAAACAGATTGTCCAATGATTTTCGCATTCTGTTGGGTTACTTCTCTTTGGAATAAGCACAAATACCACTCTCTTCCAGTCAGTTGGCCCGCAGTGTTTGATTCCAGTCTCCCATACACTTGCAAGGCTTTGTTGTTTGTGTTTTCAAACTTTACAATTGATGCTAGAATGAGATGATATCTCTTTGTAGTTTTGATTAGCATCTTTGTAATGGCTGAAAATGATGAGCATTTCTTCATATGTTTATGGGAAGCCTGGCTATCTTTTTAGGTGAAGTGTCCATGTCAGAAAAAAAAACTTTAGGGCAGTATTCTACGATCACTTATTTCTGGCAAAACTGGAGGAGGTACTAAAAATGTTTCACATTTACTGTAGGTTTCTCAAGAGTTGATTTGCCAGATGTGGCACTGTAGGATAAGTACTGGAATGCTGCAAGATTGGTGATTCACACCACCAGCTGTTCCTAAGAACTCTATGTTGTTGTGAAGGGCTGTCAAGTCGGTTTCTACCCATAGCGACCTTGTACAGGGTTTTCTGGTGAGTTTGAACCACCAACCTTGCAGTTCAAATGGCTTTGCAGTCAGATGCATTAATCCACAGTGCTACACCAGAACCCTATACAAAGTCATTATTTGTTGGAAACAACTGGATGACACTAACAACTAAAGTAATGATTTCAGTATGTCACTTCTAGAATGGAAACTGAAGAATCACCAGAGTTCAAAGAACTTAAAGTAGGTCTTAAATGACGTTTGTAGTAGCAGCAATCAAGACAGATCATTCTTAAATAGCCTTCCTTTTTTGCTTGTGGTGAAATCTGGGTCACAAGAGATCCCTGAATTTTGAGACTTGAGGCTTGAGAAAAAACTCAAATAAAGTACCAATATGGGCTCTGTGAAGGTCTATGGCTCCAAGCCTGAAAGTAGATGACATTTTTCCTTGGGTCCATGGAGACCAGGAGTTTTATATTCATATGGCAGCTCACACTCAGCCTTGAGCAACACATTGTAAATGTTAGCTAAATCTTGTTGCCAGTTTGTACGCGGAACCTGCTTTTCTTTTGAACTCTGTCAACAAAGTTAAATGAGGGCCTTTGTCTCATCCTGTCTTGAAGACTCCTTCCTTTCATTTGATTTTAGCCATGTTGGTTGTTCTATGACCTCAGCTCACCAGTGAACTCAATTAAAGTTTTGATTTTGTAGATTATTCCATTTTAATTTGATTGTCTGGATAGAAGTGCTGATCTTTCCATTTTTCTACATCCTAACCATAAATTAGAAGTTATTTTTCATAATCTTTTTACATTAACAGTACACTATATAACGAAGACCAAACATAGTACTATTCAAGCATAAATAAGCTATATATCATTAGTTTCTATTACTTTGCTCTATTTAATTCACCGTTGCATTTTGCTGTTTAAAGAATTGCTCAGATTTTTCCCGTCTCAGACATTTTCTGTGTTTTGTATGAACATTCTTGTTATTGTTGTTGTTAAGTGAAGCCAAATCAGTTTCAACCCATAGTGACCTGTATAGGGTTTCCAAGGAGCAAATGGTGAGCTTGAACCGGTGACCATGTGGTTCAAACCAACTTTGCAGTCCAGTGTGTTAGCCCACAGCAAAAATGCAGTCAATTCTGGCATAAAGAAACTCTGTATAGGGTTTCCAATGAGTGGCTGGTGGGTCTAAACTGCTGACCTTGTGGTTAACAGTCCAGTGCTTATCCTACAGTGCCACACCAAGACTTGGCTTGAACACAGAGCAAACCAAAGACGTTTTACTCAGTTTCCTGTCATTTGGAACTTTTCTTAACATGGCATGTTTGAAAATTTTAAAAAGTAATAATAATACTCACAATATATATGTTTGCAGTTGTTAAGTGTCATTGAGTGCATTCTGACTCATAGGACCCTGTATAGGGTCTCCAAAGAGCAGCTTTGTTTATTGTAGTTAGTAGTCCAGTACTTATCCTACAATGCCCCACCAGACCAATATATACTGTTGTAAAGTGCCATTGAGTCAGTCTGACTCATAGTAACCCTGTATAAGGTTTTCTTTAGCAAATTCATACAAAATAAAATCAACTTCAAGTAATTATATAGTTCATGTAAAGTGCCATAGAGTAATTTTCGACTCATAGTGACACTATAGTATTTCTAAGGAGCAGCCGGTGAGTTTCACCTGCTGACCTTGTGGTTCTAACCAATCTGGAATTCTAGTGCTTTATCCCACAGCACCACACCAGGACTCCTTTAAGTAATTATATTTAAAATTAAAACTGTTTTGGGGAAAATTATTCTTTGAAACAAAACTATGGTTGAAAATAACATACTCCTCTGTCTAACACTTTCCAGCTTATATTGTTGTGGCATCTATTCATTCATCGATTCGTTCAGTAGTTTTCCAGTAAAGCCTGCTCTACAATGTATTCTGCTTGTTACTAAGGACTTAATGGGAATGGATCAAGGCAATTTCTAGCCTCTTGTAGCGTACTATGAACTACTAGAATTACAATATATAAAAGTTTTCACAATTTATTGTCAATGGAATACTATACTGGGCATGGCTAATTGTTTAGATTTCACACACAGAAATGTCCATTTTCAATTGGAAGCAGGAAATGTTGATTTTTTTTTTGACACACTTTTAGAGACTAACAGTGCATAGTTAGAAGGTAAAGCCCTGTGGAACTCTACAATTGCAACCCTGTCTAACCAGACATTTTTACTCAAAATTATTTAAGCATGAGTCTTTTATTTTCTTCCAATGTTATGCCTATTTATACCACATTCAGTATAATACCATTTGGAATACAATGATCTTTAATGCAGTGTTAATATAATATATATTATTCCATTTCAAACTTCTGAATCTGTATCAAATTTAAATTACTTCGTTATCTGGCTTCTTTCTTTGCTGAAAGCAGAAGCTCATCATTTTAATGATGTTCTTAAAGAACTATTATTTCTCTAATTAATGACTGTGTCCTATTAAAATTACTGAAACAAAAATATTATCATCCAACAAAACAGTGTAAGATCTTAACAATGTTCTTTCATCCATATCCATTTTAAATGTAAAATAATTGTTTTGAATATTTCCAGCTTTTATGAATAAAAAAGCAAGAAAATGGTGTACTATGTATTAAAAATTCTTTATTAAAACTTCTGATAATTTTGGCATTTTTTCAGGAAGGTTTTAAAACAACTTTACATAAGAATTCCTCAGACTCTTAAACTAGAATACACTATAAAGAATTGCCCTTGGGAGAGGATCTTCACTGCATTAAAAACCTACAACTTGATGTGTGTATTTCTATTTTTCATTTTGAAGTCCTTATTGATCACAATTTTTTTGTTGTGTACATATGTTGTTGTAGTTAAGTGCTATTGTGTAAGTTCTGATTTATAGTGACATTGTGTAGGGTTTCCAAGGACTGGTTGGTGGGTTTGAACCAACAACTTTGCAGGTAATTGTGCTTATCCTACAGCATAAAACAAGTATTTATACATAAAGTCAAGTTTATGCCATTCTTCAGTAGACTTTGCTATTCTTTGGCTCTAGTTATGTAACTCCCCATTTGAGGTTTATGCTAGAATTCAAAAAGCAAATTTTGCATATACAGCATAGCCAAAGTTTAAATTATTAGTTATCTATTGCTTATGACAAAGTATTCCAAAATTTTGCACCTTAATACATCAAAGTTCTATTAAACTCAATTTGTAGATATAGTTTTTGTGATTTCCTCTTGCTCAAGATCCCACTTCTAAAATCACTAGCATGATTGACAACAAGCCTTAGAAGATTCTCTTTTAAACTCACTTACAAGGCTATTGGCAGGCCTGAGGTCTTCATTAAGTGTTGTTGAGATGTATTAGTTTCTCACCACATGAACCTCCTTACTGGACTTCTCTAGCATTACGAACTAAAATCCACTAGAGCAGGTGCTCTGGGAGATTAAAGATTTATCTGCCAAGACAGAAAACACAATCATTTTATAACCTATTTAGAAGCAGCATCTTGTTACGTTACCAATATTCTATTCATTAAAAACCAGTCTCTAAGTCCAAGTCAAAATCAAGAAAATCATGTGAGCATGAGTATCAGGAGGCAAAGAACACTGGTGGTCATCCCAGAAGTTACTTATCATACATCCATGCCTTGTAAATATGACAAAAAGACACTAAAGTTTCAATTCTAAATTGCTATTAATGCTCTCTCATATTTTTCTGGAGAGATGAAGTGTTGTACTACTAGAGATTTATTTTTAAAATTTCAAACTGCTGTTGTTGTTTTTTCATTGCTGACATTCTTAGTATCTGATTTGCACAGGAAGGAGAGAGACTATCTCAAGTTTGACTATGGGTCCACCATCTTTAGCACATTGCTTTCTTGGTTGCTGCAACATGAAAGAGAGTTTATGCTTGCTCTTCCTTGACTTTTTCTAATTCATCATTGGTCTGAACCATTCTTATATATCCACTTAGCAAAAATAAAAAAGACATGTAGGTGAACAGATAGTTTCATACGCCCTATGAGCTCTACTGTGATGCTATAATTATTTTGTTATGTGACTTTTAAAAATCTTAACTTTTAACTCACTTTGTCTTATGTATTGTTTTCGGCTATATAATTCTTGAATTATATGAAGAGATCTATTCAACAATTTTGATTCTGGAAGTAACATAAAAACAATCAAGTCAAAGGTAAAAATTGGGACATTTTCAAACAGCAAAAAAGACATGGTGGCACACTAGGTTAAATATTGGTCTAATTGAAAGGCTAGCAATTCAAACCCACTAGTTTCTCCAAAGGAGAAAGATAAGGCAATATACTTCCACAAAGATTATAGGCTTGAACACTCTTTGGGACACTTCTACTTTGTCCTATAGAATTATTATGTGTCCAAATCGAATTGATGACAAAGGTTTTTGGGTTTTTGGCATCATGCAATAAAACTTGAATAGGTAATTCTGATATGTTGAAAAAATGATAAAATATTCTCTTAGAGAAAGTGATCTTATTTTCAAAGAATTATAAGTATTAATTGATGAATTTTTAAATAGCTCATTTAAAACCATGTAAAATATACAGTCTAGTGTCTCAGACATTCTAAAGTGACTACTTTGAAATATCACCATATAGCAGTAGACAATACTTAAAAAGTATATCAGTCTTTAATATAGCAATAATCTACAAGTATTTTATATATTGGGCATTTGAATTATTTTTTCAGAAATTAACTAAATTATTAATTCATGAGTTTATACTGATAAATAAACAATATTTTTGTTGTTGTTAAGTGCCGTTGAGTTGGTTCCAACCCATAGCAACCCTGAACAGGGTTTTCGAAGTTATAAATCTTTACGGGAGCAGAAAACCTTATCTTTCTCCTGCAGAGCAACTGGTAGTTTCGAACTGCTGACCTTGCGGTTCATAGCCCAATTCATAACCACTATGTAATAGGACAAAAATAACTAGTTGTGTAAACCAAAAATAACAAGTATCAAGAGTAGAGTAATTTCTATTATGATTAATATTTGGCCTTTAATATTGTCAGAGACTCTTGTTTCTCAAAGAATATTGAAAATGGGGTCATTTAAAATATTGCAAATAATGACTAAAATATAGTTAAGGATATTCAAACATGTGGTCAGATAATACCAAAATAAAACCAGAAATCAGTTTAGTGGTTTCTTTGCATAAAAATTGCTTCCTTTACTTACATATAGGAAAAATCTGAGGCAAGACATTTTGATAGCTTTAGTAGTTTAAACAGTAGTTGACATTTGTGTGTTGCAAGCGTGGGGGATCTGAAACAGCAATGATAGGATGTCCAGATTTGGGACTAGAATTTAAACTGAAATTATACATGATACATAAGCTCTGCCTGAATAGCCAAGATTGTTGCTGTTGCTAAGTGCCATCAAGTCAGTTTTGACTCCTAGTGACCCTGTATAGGGTTTCCAAGGAGTGACTGGTGAGTTTAAAATGCTGACTTTGTGGTTCAAACCAACATAGAACAGGAAATTATTGCCCAAGAAAACCCCTCAGTGCCTGTTGTTGTTGTTGTTAAGTGCCGTTGAGTCGGGTCCGACACATAGCGACCCTGTACAGGGTTTCCGAGGGTGTAAATCCTTACGGGAGTAGAAAGCCTCATCTTTCTCCCGCGGAACGGCTGGTAGTTTCGAACCGCTGACCTTAAGGTTTGCAGCCCGATTCGTAACCACTACGCTACCAGAGCTCCTTAAGTATTCTCTATTTAATCTTATCTTTAAGAAATTTCAGGTAAAGTTATAAACTCACAATTACATAACAAAATACTGTGTTCTATGGTAGGCATACTTGGGAAGGACGACACATGCTCTATAGAGTCTCTTGGTGTGGTGCATTATGATGAGAACTGGGCTGCTATACTCAAACCTCAAGGCTGATGGTTCAAACCTGTCAACAGTTCCTTGGAAATCCTATAAAGTTTTACTATGAATCGGAACCAACTGGATCAGCACTTAATATCAGCAACAGCATATTTAAATTAGGAGTTACAGTGTTGAGGTGTGTAGCCATACTAAACAGGTTTAAGAGTGTTTGAAGTGCTCAATCTGTATGTGGCAGAATGATATGGCAATATTTTTTCAGTAAAGATGTGTAACCTTAGTGTTGGGAGCAACTAAACCAAAGGTCTCAGGCTTTGGGGTAGTTTAACCACAGGATTGCAGCTAAACGGTTGTGGTCCAGAAAATCAGGCTGCTCCCGGGTCAGGCTGCTCCCTGAGAAACTTTCAATGCCTGCCTCAGGGAACAAGGAATTTGCAGTCTTTACTTGTATGCAGCCATGGCCTTCAGTTCAGTCTGCAAAAACATCTAGTTGCCCTCTCTCTGTTTCTCTAGGAAGTACATTCTTCTGATAATGTTCTGATTACTGCATGTATCAACACCTGATGTTTTTGTACCCTTTTGTACCCTGCCCCTAGCATTTTCTTTTGATATGTGTATATAATAAACTCACAGCACTTGGTCTTTGTCACAGTATCTCCATCAGAGTGCTGTGTCTCACCTGATGCCAACTTTACTTATTTTATTTTGTGTCGTGTGTCTTCCTTTTTTTCTAACATCCCATTGCCCCACTTGGGTTTAATCTTTCTCCTTGGATAGCAGAGTATAGCCAATTGTCGCACGCAACACCTTAGAAATCCTTTGGGGCAGTTTCTTATCCTAAAGTTTCATTATGAATTGGAATTGAGTCAATGGTAATAGACTATACTGAAATTATCATTAGAACTAAAACAGTCTTAAAAATAAATGTAGAGAAATAGATACACAGCTTAATGACAAAATATATTCAGTTAGATGTTCGTGGTAAAAGACTTTATCTGAGTTTTATAGTATTGTTATAACAGAAATATGACAAGTGCTTTACTTTAACAAATATTTGTTTTCTTGACGTTTAGGAAGCTAGAAGTTCAAATTTAGTTTTTCAACTTTTAGGGAAAGGCTTTTTCTCACTTCCCGTTCAGAAGAAATTTCTCATCTCTTCAGTTTCTGCTTCCTGGTTTCTTGGAAATTTCTGTGTGTCTTGACTTCTGTCTTACCTCATATCTTTCTGTTCACTTGTTTCAGTCTCTTTTATATACAAGAAGACACTGACATCCTACTCTAATCCTGCCTCACTGGCATGAGAAAGATAATCTATTTCCAAATGGGATATAACCATAGGCATATAGGTTATGATACACAACACTTATTTTAGGAACTATAATTCAACATATAACATCTACTTTCATGTATGGGACTGAGAATTTGGTGATTAGAACTGGCAAAATAACAAGGAGCACCCTTAATATATCATTAATTTGAGCAATCTTGGGTCACTATTGGTTGGAACTGACTCTGTGATGTTTATCAACAACCACAACATATTTATTGGTTTAAGATTCCAAACCCTATATAATTTTTTTGTTGATTTAAGAAATTATTAAAATAAATTTGCTGAACAATTGATATGTGGATTTTCAAGGATGACTGTGACACATCAGACTGAGGATACAGCTTGAGTGGCAGTTCTAAGTATGAATAGTGAGAAAGTCACATGAAAGAAATTCAATGCAGTATGCTGTGTAGGAGTTCTGGTGTGGCAATGTAGGGTAAGCACTTGACCAAAAGGTCAGTTTTAACCACAAAGCCAGTGGTTCAAAATCACCAGCTGCTCCTCATAAACCCTATGCAAGGTCCTATGAGTTGGAACCAACTCAGTGGAACTTAACAATAGCAACAACAATGCTGTGGTAAGAACGAATTGTGAGAGAAGGGATTGATGCCTTGAATGGGTAGTTGGAGGTAGACTGTAACGTAAAGTATCTACAATATCTGGCATAGGAAATTGGAGTCAGAGGAAACTAGTTTCCATATGATTACAGCAATGTGAGTAAATCCTATTGCGAAGGCAGGGTGTGAGATCAAGAAGAGGCCTTTCCATTTGATGCTTGGAATACTGCAGGGAATTTGAGTAGTATGATAGAGGAAAAACACTTTATCAAAAATTAAGGAGTCCTGGTGTGGTGCTGTGGGTTAATGCACAAGACTACAAAGCCATTTGCACTGCAAGGTCAGTGGTTCAAGCTCACGCACTGCCCCTCACAAATCCTATATAGGGTCGCTATGGGTTGGAACCGACTCAACAGCACTTAACAACAACAAAAAGGAAATGAACGTAGAAACTTGCATAGAATAATAACTGTCGTCTAGCAAATTCACATGGTTAATTTTTTTATTCCAAAACCTGATCTAAAAAAAACAACTGATAATATATTTTCTTGAAAAAGAAAATGTAATGTATGTACTCAATTAACATATCAAAGGTACCAGTGTTCTATAAGATCCCACTTTAATGCATTTGCGTATCTGTACATTGTGAAGTTTTGTTGTTTAGTGTCTTCATGTTGGTTTCCGACCCCTAGCCACCCTGTTAGGGTTTCCAAAGCTTTTAAATCTTTGTGGGAGCAAAAACCCTTATCTTCCACTTGGGGAGTAGCTGGAGGGTTCATACTGTGGTCCTTGTGATGCACCACCCAGTGTTTATAGTATGCAGTAACTGCACTTTCTTGTGAAGCTTAAGGATTATAAAATTCTTCAAGAGACAGAATTATAATGAGTTCTATTTCAATTATTTTTAAATATATGACTTAACATACTTCCCCAGAAGATTTTGGAGGAGCTCTTCATTTTGAGTTCCTTTAAGAATAATAATTCTTCGAGAAAGAGAGTTTTATTATTTTCTCCTTGCAGGTTTTTTTTTTTTTTCTTCTTTTTTTTCTTTCATTAAGAACAATTCCAAGTGTCTGATAATATTATTATTTTTCAATTCCAAGGCATAATATGGACAAAAAGAAGTTTCCAGAGTAGTATTAAATAAATCAGTAACTGTGAGAGGCAATCAAGTGTGAGTATTGCTAATTTGTTAGGACTGCACAGGCATGAAACTGCTTCCACTACCACCACAAATAAAAATACTTTGCCAAACACACTCTGCTCATGTATGTAGCTATCTCTAAGGACCAAGTGAAAACTCTTTCCTTGTAGTTTTCTTTTCAATTATATAGTATTTGGTATTATAACAATAATGATTTGTGGGAGGAAAAAAGGTCAGTGAAAATGTTAAATGAATTTGTTGGAGGTTTCTGGTGAAGAAAAAAAAACACAAACAAAAATGTGCTTAAGAGAATTTATGCAGCTCAGAGAAAATGAGGCAAGAAATTCAGTACATGACAAGTGATACATGGATAGAAATTTCATTATCCAATTTCATACTTTTAATTCCCTTATGGATCACAAATTCTAGAATTTAATCATTGTCACAAAATTATTCCACTAAACATCTTTTTTATAGTGAATTTTAACACCATCTCCTCAATATTTTCTCAGGGGAAAGTAAACAGCCAGCCAGCTGGGCACTACTCCCTGAGTGATTCAGACTTCAAACATAAGATAATTATTAAGTCATCACTCTGCCATCTTTATCTTTCATAATGAAAGTCAAGTAATTTCAAGGCATTTCAATTTTATTCACATCTTTTAATTTCTAAAACTGCACGACTGGCAGATGACTGAAACTTACAGTACACTTTGAAATATATAATGTTATATGCAAGTGTAAAATACAGTAGCATGCTCAGATCATGCTTTAAATCCATTTTATGGTTAATTTCCTTTTTCTTGTGTCTCTTAATTGATTCTTACCTCTCAGCACCATAGGATAAGCACTTGACTATAAGATCGGTTTGAACAAGGTCAGAAGTTCAAACCCACCAGTCTTTCTTCAGAAACCCTATTCAGGGTTGCTATGAGTTGGAACCAACTTAACAGGATATAACAACGACACCAACAACAATAAAAAGAGAGCAGCATTTGTCTGCTAGCTTATTGTACTGTGGTGATATCTGTGTTGCTGCGACTCTGGAAACAATGCCACAGTATTCCTTTCATGATGGACATGTTTCATTAGAATTTCCAGATGAAGATAGAATAGGAAGAAGGATATAATGATTTACTTCTGAAAAAAAAAAACTGGCCAGTGGAAGCCTTATGAATAGTAGTAGAACTTATAATATTGTCTCATATTGTATAGAAGGTACTCAAAATATTGAGAAGAGCTGCCTCCTTAATGCAGAGTTTACCATAATTACATAGGTGAAGCAAAGCTTTTGGGACCTTTATTTGATAATGCAACATGACTCAAAAAGAAAAGAAATAGCAGAACGTTTCCATTAATTATCAGAATGTGGAGTGTATGATTCTAGGAAAACTGGAATTTTTCAAAATTCAAAGGGGCTACATAAAGATTGATATCCTAGTCATTAGTGTGCTGTAATGGACAGCTATTGACCATTTTGACTTGGGCAATTCTAACTTCCTGGTCTGGCACTGTAGGTTAATGCACTAGACTGCAAAGTTGATTTGAACAGCAAGGTCAGTGGTTCAAGCTCACCAGCTTCTCCTTGGAAACTCTATACTGGGTTGCAACCAACTTAATAGCACTTAACAACAACAACAGCAACATTCCTGAAATAAGAAATTTAAGAGGAATGTTGTAGCATTTTCATCAAAAAACAACATCCAAGATCTATCCTGAAGAGCAGTGCTGTCAATGATAGCATAATACATATTTATCTATAGGGAAGACCAGTCAGTATGAATATTTGTAAAATTATACACCAATAATTAATGCCAAAGATTACAAAATTGAATAGTTTAACCAACCTATTAAGTCTCAAATGGACTAAATATGGAATCAAGGTTCACTGATAATTACTGGTCATTGGAACGTGAAATTTAGAAATGAAGAAGGATCAGAGGTTGGAAAACATGGCCTTGGTGATAAAAATGACACTGGAAAATGCATGATTGGATTTTGCAATATCAGTGATTTATTTATTGCAAATACATTTTTCAATGACAAAACAGGTGAGTATAGATAGGGATCTCACCGGATGAAATACACAAGATCAAATTATTTATGTCTGGGAGGAGTCAGTGAAGAAATTTAGTATCATCTCTCAGAACAAGGCCAATGCCCGAGTTTGGAACAGACTATCGAATGATCTTACTCAAGTTGAAGTTGAATCTGAAGAAAATGAAAATAAATCAGTGTAAATCAAGTTATGACCTTGAGTATATCCCATCTCAAGCACAGATTTTAAACACTGCACACTAATAACTGGACACCAGATTAACTGCAAGATAACATCAAAGACATAATACCTAAAGAAAGCAAAAAGTCATTAAAAAGTCTGGAAATAAGAAACGACCAAAATGGATGCCATATAAAATCCTGAAATATGCTCTTGAATATAGAATAGCTAAAGTGAATGGAAGAAATGATTACGTCAAAGGATATATGAAAAAGAAAAAGCAAGAAGAGGATCAAAGAACTGACTCAGTGTCACACAACCACCACCACCGTAGACACTGTTATTCTATATATTAATTTGTTTTTGATTTAGCTTAAAGATTTCTTTGCCACCACTCTTCCCCGAATTACTATTCCCTTAACTTTTAAAATATAATTCTCTTCCAGCTGATGGAATAAATTATTCTCTATTCATTTCATTGTACATTTGTTTTAATCTAAATTAACCTACTAAAGGGTATGTGAATGCTCAAATGCACCAGAGTAATGACACAAATATTTTTTGCCTTTAAGTGAAACTTGACCAATTAATAAAATGCAGATATGTTCTACTGCTAAAAGTAGGTTTTTTATTCCACATTGACTAGATTACTTTAGATTGGATACTATGCATTTCAAATGTTTTAATTTCAAGGTTATAAAATTTTCAAGGTTATAAAATGTTTTAATTTCAAGGGTATGAAATTTTCTAAAAAGTGTATTCATTCAAATTTTATTCTTGTTTCATATTTTTAATATACTTCTTTTTAGAGCAGTTTTGTTGTTGTTAAGTTCCATTTAGTTAGTTCCCATTCATTGTGACAATGCACAGGGTTTACGAGGAGCAGCTGGGGGTTTTAAATTGCAGGTTTTCAGTTTGCAGTCCAGTGCTTATCCTACAGTGCTATACAGGGAGTCCCTTTTCAATTACAGAAAAATTAATTAAATACAGTGAATTTCCATATATTCCCTTTTCCCCTGCACACTTTCTCTTATTGTTATTGCTAAGTGCCATCACATGGTTTCAAACTTATAGACCCCGCATAGGGTTTCTGAGTCTTTAAATCTTTGTGGTAACAAAAAGCCTCATCTTTCACCAGCAGTGTGGCTGGTGGGCTCAAAGCATGGACTTTGTGATTCACAGCCCAGTGCTCCTAAGGAGTCACCATGTAATCTCTTTCTTATATTAACATCTTGAAAATTTGGTGATACCTTTGCTAAAACCTATGAACTGAAATTTATATCTGATTACTAAATAGTTTACATTAGAGTTTATACTTTGTATTATACAGTCATGTAAGAGAACTGTATTTAAGCACTGGACTTCTAATTACAAAGTCGGCGGTTTAAACCCAACAGCCATTCCTCGGAAACCCTATACAGGGTCCCTGTGAATTGGAACTGAGTCCATGGCAATTAGCAACAACAAATTATATTAGATCTAAGAGAAGAGGGCCCTTTCGACATAGGACTCTGCAGTGAGAACTTCCTAGATGATGTAATACAAATCAAAGTATGAATCATCGAAGACTGAAAAATGGTGGCTGCAAGAACATCAAAGGTGAGTATCAGAAAAAAGGCAACAGCTAAGTCAGTGGCAGGAGCCACAAAACCAACAAAAAGCTATAGTAAGCAGAGTCAGAAATGGGTACAGAAATGGGTACCTCCAGGCAGGAAGTCATCAATGGACTAGTGCAGTCTATGAAGGGGAATCAGATGCAGTCTGGATTCAAACTGAACAAACAGCAGCATGAGAGCTGAGCTGACTTCCCTTTGGCAGCAGCAAATGCCCCAGTTCTGCTTTGAGTTGTAACCTGCGGGTGCCTAGATGAGGTTCGTAAAGACTTGGGCATAATTTCTGCAGGGATCTCCCATTCTCCAGCAACTGGTCCCTCCTGACATTATGTCCAAAGTATGAGAGGCAAAGTTTGACCATCCAAGGAGTACTCTGGCTGTATTCTTCCAAGACATACCTGTTGGTTCTTTTAGCAGTCAATGACACTTTCAATATTCTCCTCCAACACCATAACTCAAAAGCATCAATTCTTCTACAGTCTTCCTTATTCACTGTCTAACTGTCACATGCATATGTGGTTATTGAAAATGCCATGGCTTGTATCAGGCGCACCATAGTCCTCAATTTGACATCTTTGCTCTTCAACACTTTAAAAAAGACTTGTGCAACAGATTTGCTTAAAGCAATATGTCATTTGATGGTGGACGCCATCCTGCAAATGGCGGACGCAATCCTGCCAAGGAACAGAACTGAGAGAAGCCTTATGCATGAAAAGTTCATTGTTTAGCAGAGTGACAATGAATGCCCCCCTTAGTTAGCAGAGCTACAAGGGATGTTTCATGCAGGGGACCCGTGGTTTCAAGCTTTCCTTTGGAAAAATAGTTTATTTCTGATTTCCTTATAAGAAGTTTTAGAAAATCTTGCATAATCATTAGATACGTTAAACAAACCTCACGTTATAATAGTTGCCTTTCACATTAACATTAACTTTCACACCATATTCAATCTTATGTAGTTATAAAAATTAATTTTACATTAACAATAAATGTTAATATTAGATATAACCACACTAGCTAAAGTTTTAGCAATTTAAGCTTAAAATTGTAAGAAACATTCCAGGTGGTTTTAGTCAAGGACATTAAGGCTTTTAGAAAGCTGCTTAGGAGACAGTCAAGGGCAGTGAGAGCTTGGGAACAGAGGTAGGAATTTGATTAGAAGTTTTGAGAAATTGTTAGCATGAGAGAATTACTGCTTTGTTCTTAACTATGAAACTTTAGGGTACTTTTATGTTCTTGTTTTTATTGTTTGATCAATTATATGTATGACCAGTAATAGTAAAAATTATGCTTTTCATTGTAATCTGTAACTAATGAAGCTATAGAAGTCGGTCCTGACCCATAGCGACCCTGTACAGGGTTTCCGAGGGTATAAATCTTTACGGGAGTAGAAAGCCTCATCTTTCTCCCGTGGAGCGGCTGGTAGTTTCGAACCGTTGCCCTTAAGGTTTGCAGCCCGATTCGTAACCACTACGCTACCAGAGCTCCTTTATAGAAAGTAATAGTTGTTGGTAAAGTTAGAAATTAAGATGTAGAACTTTGTTTAAAATTAACTAGACATTTTAGGGAGGATTAGAGAGAAACAGAGTCGCTCACAGAAGGCAGACGTTATCATGGTAACTAAGAAGTAACTAAGGAGTATAGAGACACAGGAATGTTTGGTGACCTTGTGTTCCTCTTGTACTGTTGATATAACAATATAATATTTAATTGATTTGTAACTGCTTGTACGTGACTGTTATGAGATCATTTTATATTCTAAATGGGATATAAGAAGCAACAATTTTGAAATAAACAGTCAAGGCAGCAGTCAGTTGAGGAGTCATCAGAGAGAGTCATTACCATCATCTGCCTGAGACTCAAAATGACCCATTGACTCTTTGAGTGTTTTTTTATTTTTTCTTTCACCAAATCCATACCTCCCTCAGAGTTCTCACAAAGTGTCGAGGCTGGTCCTCGGCAATTTGATTTCTTGACTTTGCTTCCATGAATGTTGATAGTTGATCCAAGAAGAATGAAGTCCTTGAATACATCAATGTTTTCTCCACTGATAAAAATGTCGTTTATTCAATAAATACTGATGGGGATGTGGAGAGACTGAGACACTCCTGCATTGCTGGTGGGACTGCAAAATGGTCCAACCTCTCTGGGAAGCAATATGGTGTTTCCTCAGAAGGGTGAAAATAGAAATA
>NW_006408537.1:16443898-16449830 GCF_000296735.1 Chrysochloris asiatica | reverse complement strand
GGAGGGGGGCAATATTCAGGGAGGGAGAGGGAAGTGGAGGAACAGGGCAGATGGGAGAATAATTGGGCATGTTTGAATGTTCTAAGTGGGACAGAGATAAAGGATGATATATGCACAGCCTTGGAACTGCAGGGCTCTGGGGTACAGGGATTAAGTCATGGTTGGAATGGGGGAAGGGAGAATGGTGTTAAGATGCTTGGCTGTTTTTTGAATCTTGGTTTTCCTTGCATTAGAATATAGAGTAGACACTGGAGGGGGAGAGAAAAGAATAGTCAGAAACATCACCATAGAAAGCTTGTAAGTCCATCTTTAGCCTATAACTGATTGGAATACCTAAAATGGGGCTACAGCATACCCAGTGAACAAGGCTTCCTGAGGAGCCTTTGCAATACATAAGACTATAGGTAGAAACCTGAGCCACATCAAGATCTCCAGAGATGAGAAATTTCCACTTGAAAAGGTGAGCAGACCAGCCTGCAGTGGCTAGAAGAACAGAAGATACTTCTTGAAAGAAAGAACACAAAACAATAGAGGCAGATGGACTGTCACTACAAGAACAAACAAATTGCTTCCCTAGGAAACATCAAGGCAATAGGAAAAACACAAAACAATAGAGGCAGATGGACTGTCACTACAAGAACAAACAAATTGCTTCCCTAGGAAACATCAAGGCAAGTGGTCGGGTACCCTCAATGCAAACCCCCCTCCAAGACTAAGACTCAACGGAAATACATGCTCTGATTGGTGAACACACGCATCACTGATAGGGGGTAGTGGGGTAAAAGCAGCAATGAAGCATCAAGCTAAGCCCTACAATGCTCGGTGGGCTTCTGTGGACCCAGATGGGGACCTGGTTGGCCAGCAGTGTGAGGAGACCTGGGGACTCTTGGGCCCAGAGTCAGTGGCATGGCCGTGGAGGACTCGAGTGGAGAGTGGAGCTACCAGCTGATGGGAAGAGAGGGCAGGTGCACAAGAACACCCACACTTGCAGATGGTACCCACATGACCTGGCCCAGATGAATGGATGATCAGAGCTCAACCAGGAAAATAAAGAAGAGAAAAAAAGAGTGATCTGATACAATTTGATGAACTTGACCTATACCTATGGATGCAGTGGCTCAAAAGAGGGAACAAATTCTTACAAGAAACATTCCCACCCCCTCCACACACAGAGGATACAGAGATGGGCAACTTGGATATTGGATACCCAAATGGGTGGGGGGGGGGGACTACAAAGGCAAGAAATGACTGGCTTACAAGCTTTCAAAAGGGAACCTAGAGCTAGGGGGCATGGAGGAAGGCAGAATCTCCAGTGAGTACTATCCAATCTGTCTAGGCGGAGCTGATGAAATGAAATGCAGATGGGTCACTTGTGATACTATAGTGAATAATTGTTATCAGGACTGATTGTGAGGGTTGGAAATGTAAAGTTAGACATTTTGTAGCAAGGAATGGAGTGATTAATTCTCCAGTCTAGGAGCGGAGGTCTCTAGGACCATGAACGGAGAAGAGCCGAGAGCGGGACTCTACCCAGAGAAGCAGTGATGCCTGAGATAGAGGCAGAGATGATGACATGGAGTGATGAAGCGGCTAGGGACTTTGGATCCAGAGAGGGAGAGGGACGTGTGCTGATGACTTGGGGCAGGGGAGGGGTTTGTAGGGGTATACCCTTTGATCAGTTGATGATGCATGGAGGGGATCGGAACCATGGCAATGAAACGCTATACAATGGAATGAATGTAAAACTAAAGTTCTCTCATGTAAACTATAATTCACACACACACAAAAAAGTCATTTATTAGTCCAGTGGTGAGGATTTTTGTTTTCTTTATATTGATATGCAATCCATACTGAAGACTGTGCTCTTTGATTTTCATAAGTAAGTTATTTAAGTCCTCTTCACTTTCAGCAAGCAAGGTTGTATCATCTGCATATCACAAGTTGTTAATGAGACTTCCTCCCAACCTGATGCCACATTGTTTTTTTTCCATAGAACCCAGCTTCTTAAATTATTTGCTCAGCATACAGATTGAATAAGTATCATGAAAGAATACTCCCTTGTTGCACATCTTTCTTAATTTTAAACCATTCAATATTCCCCTATTCTGTTCAAAAAATTGCCTCTTGGTACATATTAAGATTCCTCATGAGCACAATTAAGTGTTCCGGAACACTCATACTTTGCAATGTTGTCCATAGCTTGTCATGATCCACATAATCAAAAGCCTTTGCATCGTCAAAAAGAACAGGTAAACATCCTTCTGATATTCTCTGCTTTCAGCCAAGATCCATCGGACATCAGCAATGATATCCCCCATTCCACGGCCTCTTCTGAATCCAACTGGAACCTCTGGAAGTTCTCTGTCAATGAATTCTTGCAGCCATTTCTGTATTACCTTTAGTAAAACTTTACTCACATGGGATATCAAAGATATTGTTCGATGATTTTCGCACCTCGCTGGGTCACCTCTCTTTGGAATGGGCACAAACACGAATCTCTTCCAATCAGTTGGCCAGATAGTTGTATTCCAAATTTCTTTGTCTCTGAGTACACTAAAATATTTATAATTGTCTCACAGGTCTTGAATATTCTGTTATCATTGTTATTTTTCTGTCTTGTTTAATTCATTGTTTTTTGATGAGGAAGTTTCTATTGACATGTCTTCCAAATTCTGGTTCTTTCTTCAGCCATATCCAGTGTACGATAAGCCCATAAAAGCATTCTGCATCCTATCACAGCATTTTTTTTTAATTCAAACATTTCTTTTTTATACTTACTTTGATTTTCATTTTGGGTGCTTATATTGTTGTTGTTAATTGCTGTCGAGTCGATTCCGATCCATAGCAACATTGTATAGGGTTTCTAAGGAGCAGCTTGTGAGTTTGAACCACCAGCCTTGCGATTCAAACCAACCTTGCCGTTCAGTGCACTAACCCGCAGTGTCACACCAGGTCTCTGAAACCCTTCTAGAGGATTTCAGAGTCCTAGTCAAACCCTTATTCCTGAAAATAAAAAAAAATAAAAATGAAAGAGAGTGATACATTTATATATTCTAATGTGGTATCCTTATACAGTAAAGCAATTGTCTGTGCAACCTCTAAATCATGTAGAGACATAAATATTATCTATGCATGCCTCTCAACCTCCTCACAATTGAAATTCTGGATCAAATAAGTATTTATTGGGGGCTATCCATTGCATTACAGGTCATTTAGCAGCAACACTGTCCACTATTGCTGTACTCATTAGCTGAAACAACAAAAAATATCTCCAGACATTGTTAAATGCTACCTGGGGAACAAAATTGCCCTGAGTAGGAACCATTGATCTAATACAACTTCACTATCGCCAGGTGGTAATATTATGCTGCAGAGATACTGACTTATTTAAATTCACATAACTCATGTGTTGTTATTACGTGCCTCTAATTGGTTCTGACTCATAATGACCAATCCACAACACCACACCAGGACTCCCATGTCATTAGAGGCAAGTTATTTATCATATATGATTGGGATCTACTATTATACTCTGGATTTAATACATCTGGCTGAGATACATCTCCTGTTGAGAAGATTTCTTCCTGTATTCACATGTCTGAAACAATATATATTTTCTCAACAATATACTCATAAACTATTAATAATTAATAAAAATGTAAATGGAATATAAAGACAAATATATAGTAGTAGTCACTTATACAGTTGATTGCAAGTAGAAATTCACTTGTGTTTTTAAAGTAAATAGCTCAAATATGTAAAGAGAAGAGTAAAAAATGTCCATTACAAATTCCAACTCAGAACAACACTATAGGAAAAAGTGGAACTTCCCCATATGGTTTCCAAGGGTATAAACCTTTACAGAAATAGACTGTCAAATCTTTTACCCTCAGAGCAGCTGGTAGATTTGAACCAACCCTTTGTTATCAGCGGAGTGGTTATCACTGTGCCACCAGGGCTTTAAAGGTAAGAGTAGTAAGTTTCAATTTCAATAGTTGCTTTATTGAACATAGTGACCACTCTGAAATGTACTCTTATATGTAAAGAAGCTAAAACATCAGAAGAAATGATGAAGTAAAAGAGCAGAACAGAAAAACTTTAAAAGGAGAATTAAGTTATTATAATGAATTATGCAAAGACCTGAAGTTAGAAAACTAAAAGGAAGAACATGCTCAACATTCCTCAAGCTAAAAGAATTTAGGAATAATTCAAGCCTAGAGTTTAAATATTGAAGGATTCTAAGGACAGAATAATGTATTATGCAGGAAGCATCAAAAATGATGAAATGAATACTTAGAATCATGGTAGCAGAAAAAGAATTGGTAGATGTTCAAAATTCTGAGGGGTAATATGAGAAAAAGAACAAATATTATTGAAGGAAGATGTCAAAACAGCACTGAAAAGATTGGTGAAAAACAAGGCTCCCAGGAATTAACAGAATAGAAATTGAAATGATTTAACAAAGTGATGTAGTGCTGAAGACACGCTCTTCTCCATTTGTCTATTCCAAGAAATCTGACAGACAACTACCTAGCCAAACAATTGGAAGATATCCACATTTTGGTCCATTCCAAATAAAGGTGACTCAATAAAATGTGGAAATCACTGAGTCATATCATAAGTATACATCCAAGTAAAATTTTTGCTGAAGATAATTCAGAAACAGTTGTAGCAGTACATTAACAGGAAGTTGCCAGACATTCAAGTTGGATTAAGAAGTGGATTTAGAATGAGGGCTATCACTACTGATGTCAGATGGATCTTACCAGAAAGATGTTGACAATGTAAAGGCATTTGGTTGTGTAGATCATTATAAACTTTAGAAAATATTGCAAAGAATGGGGATTACAGAACACTTCATTACGTTCATGAAAACATACGGTAAGGCAGCTTTTACAAGAGAACTAAAGGAAACTGAGTGATTTAAAATCAAGAAAGGTATGTGTCAGGATTGTATCTTTTTACCATATGTATTCAATTTGTATGCAGAGCAAATATCAGAAAAGTGGAAGACATGAAGAAGAACGTGGCATCAGGACTGGAGAAAGACTCATTAACAATCTGTGATATGCTGATTACATACCTTGCTTTATGGAAGTGAACAGGACTTAAAGTGTTTATTGATGAAGTTCAAATATTTCAGACTTCAGTATCGATTGCACCTCAGTGTAAAATAAATAAATAAAACCAGAAATACTCACAAATGAACTAATAAATAACATCACGAAAAACAGAGAAAAGATTGAATTTGTCAAAGACTTCATTATGCTTGAATGAACTGAAAGAAGCAGCAGTCAAGAAAACAAACATATTGCATTAGCCAAATCAGCCACAAAAGTTCTCTTTAAAGAACAAGGATGTCAGTTTGAGGACTAAGATTCAGCTGACCCAAGCTATGGTATTATCAATCAACTCATATTCATGTGAAAGTTGGACAGTAAGCAAGACCACAGAAGAACCAATGCATTTGAATTATGTTGTTGGTGAAAAATATTGAAAGTACCATAGATTGTCAGAATAATGAACAAATATGTCTTGCAAGAAGTACAGCCAGAAAGTTCCTTAGAAACCAGAATGGTAAGACTTAATCTTATGTACTTTAGGATCAGTCCCTGAAAAAAGACATCCTGGTGGGTAAAGTGGAGGATCCACAGAAAAGATCCCTAACATGATGGACTGAAAAAGTGGCAGCAACACTGGACTCGAACATAACAACTATTGTAAGGATAGCATAGATCCAAGCAGTATTTCATTCTGTTATGCATAGGGTCACTTTGAGTTGAAATCGACTCAAATTCATCTAACAACATCATTGACGTGTCAATAGAAATATCCCTCAAGAAAGGTGTGTGACAAGGTTGTATTCTTTCACCATACTTATTCAACCTGAATGCTGAGCAAATAATCTGAGAAGCTGGGTTATATGAAAAAA
>NW_006408537.1:16440204-16443662 GCF_000296735.1 Chrysochloris asiatica | reverse complement strand
TTCTTGGATCAACTATCAACACTCATGGAAGCAGCAGTCAAGAGATCAACCAATGTATTGTGTTAGGCAAATCTGCTGCACAAGACCTTTTTCAAGTGTTGAAGATCAAAGATGTCAGCTTGAGGACTAAGGTACTCCTGACCCAAGCCATGATGTTTTCAATAATCTCATATGTATGCAACAGCTGGACAGTGGATAAGGAAGACCGTAGAAGAATTAATGCCTTTGAGTTATGGTGTTGGAGGAGAATATTGAAAGTGCCATGGACTGCCAAAAAAAAAAAAAAAACCCAATAGATTCATTTTGGAAGAAGCGCAGCCAGAGTGCTCCTTGGAGGCCAGGATGACCAAACTTCACCTCTCATACTTTGGGCATATTGTCAGGAGAGACCAGTTGCTGGAGAAGTCTATGTTTGGTAAGGGGGAGGGTCAGAGAAAAAGAGGAAAACTCTCAAGATGGATTGGCTAAGTGGCAGCACCGAAGGACTCAAGTGTGGCAACATTAGTTGGCCCAGGAGATTGGCCCAGGATCAGGCTGTGTTTCGTTCTGCTGTGAATAAGGTTGCTATGGGTCGGTACCAACTCGATGGCACCTAACAACAACAAAAAACAAGGCAATTAAAATTTCCAAGAAATTGGTGTGAAATAAATTTTGTTTCCACCTTGACTGGTAAATATATTACTGCCAATTTGTGATTACAACCATTTCTTAACAGATATTTTGTTTTGACTTTTATGATGATTGTTAAGAGTAATTCTGGCCAGAGAAAAACAGCAATGAAGCAGCAAGCTCAGCCCTACCATGTTCAATAGATTACTGTGAACCTGGGTTGAGACCTGGTAGGCCAGCAGTGTAGCAAGACCTGGGGACTCCTGGGCCCAGAGTCAGTGACATAGTCACAGAGGACTAGAGTGGATAGTGAAGCATCCAGCAGATAAGAAGTGAGGACATATGCACAAGAACACCCACAATTGCAGATAATACCCTCTTGACCTGGCTTCAGTGGCTAGATGATCAGAATTCAACTAGAAGAAGAAAGAAGAGGAAAAAAAGGAGTAATCTGATACAATTTGATGAACTTGACCTATACCTATGGATGGCGTATCTCAAAAGAGGGAACAAATTTTTACAGCAAGGATCATTCCCACCCCCTTGATACTCAGGGTAGACAGGGATGGACAACTTGGACATTGGCTACCCAAAATGGGGGACTACAAAGGCAAGAAATGACTTGCTTATAAGTTTTCAAGATGGAGCTTAGCTCCAGAGGAAGCAGAGGAAGGTAGACTCTCCACAGAGTAGTATCTAATCTGTGTGGGCAGGGCTGATGAAAGGAGATGGGGATGGCACTCATGTGGCACAATAGTGAATAATTGCTATCAAGACTGATTGTGAGGGTTGGAAATGTAAAGGTAGACATTTTGTAGCAAAACAAGGGGAGTGATTAACTTTGCAGTCCAGGAGCTGAGGTCCCTGGGACCATTAAGGGAGAGGAGTGGAGTGTGGAACCCTACCCAGAGAAGCAGTGATGCCAGAGATGGAGGCAGAGATGATGACATGGAGAAATGGAGTAGCTGGGTACTCTAGACTCATAGAGGGAGAGGGGCTGTGTGCTAGTAACCAGGGGACAGGCTTGCAGGTTAAGACCTTTAGGTGTTTGAATGATTGCATATTACTGAATGTTTTGGTGTACAATCAGGAAAAAAAACAACAACAGAGGGAATAGAAGCAATACTGTTGAATGATTGATGATGCATGGAGGGGATTGTAATAACTTCAATGAAATGCGATAAGATAGAATGAGTGTAAAGCTGATGCTCTCCCATGTAAACGATCACTCAATTCACAATAAAAACTTAAAAAAAAAAAAAAAAAAAGAAGAAGAAATCAAATGTTGTTATTGTTAAATGCTGTAGAATTGATACCGACTCATAGATACCTTTTATAGAGTTTCTGAGGAGTGATTAAGAAGGTTGAACCACCAATCTTGTGGTTCAATTCATTAGATAACATTGTCATACTCGCAGTTTGAAATATTGGAATATTGATACATTAACTGTAGTTCAGGCTTGCATCAGGATAAAAACAATGTCAATATCTCTATTGGCATAAACCTAACACCTGAAATTCTTTGGCTGAAATATTTTATGCTATAATTTTCTGGTTTAAGCATTAGCTATATTTATTTGAAATAGTAGCTCTTTATAAAGCAAATGGATCAAGATTAAATTTTTATCTAGTTATGCATAAGTTTTTGGATAGTCTGTGTGTTTTTTTGGTTCTGTTTCTTATAGAAAACCATAGCATTTAAATAATACCATAACATCAAGGTATTGTGTGATAATTAATAATTGTATCAAATAAAACAATGAGAACATTTACTAACAGTGAAATTTGTTTAAATATCTTTCTTCCTTAGATTTCCTTCCTATCACTGTACGATTTCATAGTTTTCAGTGAAAGGTTAATTCCTTGTATTCATCATCCTAAATCTTGAGCCCCTTAATGACTTTCTACAACTCATTTTAGAAACAATGTATATTATTTGTTAATGTAAAATTAATAATCTGCTCGGTAAACTTTCACTTGTATACAATAAATGTGGAAAAAAAAAAAAAAGCTCTATATAAGGTCCATTGACCTCAAATGAGTATAGTTATGAAATCTAATTAATTGTGTTTGGATTTTAAATATTTAATAAATGTAGTCTCAATAATATTTTAGGGCACTCTGTTGATCCAATGTTTAATATTTATAGTGGCTTTTCATTTGAGTTTAATTAATCTTTCACTCATAACTATCTTTTCTTTTAAACAAATATAACAGTTGAAGTTTCACTACATACATTTCAAATAATTTTCAAAATTAAGATTGAAATTTAATTGTTTACTTTAGCAAAATTTTCTAGTGGACTGTTCTCTTCCTGGAAGATAGAGATTTTCTATGTTATTGATTCTGCAGTACCTAAAAAAGTATAGATACATATGCTTTATGTGCCTGTGAAGCAAAGTTTTTAGGTTAATGATATTCTGATAAACTACTTAGAAAAAGTTCTGACTATATTTCTTTGAACACAGATTTGTTTGTTCTTGTTGCTGTTGTTGTTGTCAGGTGCCATTGAGTCGGAACTGACTCATAGGGGCCCCATGCACAACAGAACGAAACAATGTCCGATCCTGGGCCAACCTCACTATCGCTGCAACAATTGATGCCATCAATGATGCCACCTGGCGGAATCCATCTCATTGGGGGTCTTCCTCTTTTTCTCTGACCCTCCATCTTACCCAGCATGACATCTTCTCCAGCGACTGTTCCCTCCTGACAATATGTCCAAAGTATGAGAGACGAAGCTTAGCCATCGTGGCCTCCAAGGAGCACTCTGGCTGCACTTCTTCCAAAACAGATCTATTGGTTCTTTTGGCAGTCCATGGCACTTTTAGTATTCTCCTCCAACACCA
>NW_006408537.1:16437941-16439944 GCF_000296735.1 Chrysochloris asiatica | reverse complement strand
TTCAATCTTTTCTCCATTGATAAGAATGTTGTTTATTGGTCCAGTGGTGAGGATTTTTGTTTTCTTGACATTGAGATGCAATCCATACCGAAGGCTGTGTTCCTCGATCTTCTAGTAGTTCATAATTTTAATATTCTTCTACAGTACTGTAATTAAAATGCATCAATTCTTCTAAATTTTTCCATATTTATTGTCAAACTTTCACATGCATATGAAATGACTGACTTTCACATGCTTGGATCAATGTACCTTATTCGTCAACTGATCATCTTTGTTCTTCAACACTTTAAAGAGGTCTTATGCAGTCCAACTTTAAGTGACTCTGTATAGGGTTACTGATAATTTTATGGAGGATTTGAACCACTGACCTTGTGGTAAGAAGTCCAGTGCTTATCCTACAGAACAATACCAGGACTCCTACATATGAGTAGATAGTAAGAAATGTTTCCCTCTCTCCCTTGTTCCTTATTTGCATGATTAGATCTACTCTCTGAAGACAGACTACTGTTTCTAGTACATTGTCCTAGAGAAAGACTATGATTATATGTATTAATTTTCTATACATATATCAGCATATTATTTTCTACCTCACTCTTGTTCCCCTTAAAAATACACTTAAGAATAGTTTTTATGTATTTAAATGCATACAAAGATGCTTTATTCTTATTTCTAGTTATCAGGAACAATAAACTTTATCTTTTCTTATACATACATGACATGCGTATAAGAAAAAAAAAAAAAAAAGTGTTTCCTATGTTTTGGTGGCTGAAGGAAGAAAAAATAAGTAAAAACATATATAGTAAAAGATACAATGACCAGAAAAGTTAAATTAATCAAGAATGGATTTTTCATCATTGACCAACTGCCTTACTTCAAAACAAAATAAAACACACACACACACACACACACAGGTAAGTTAAAGCTAAAGAAACTAGATGAAGATAAACGTATATTGTACTTCATTTACTTTTACATGAGTCAGGAAAATCATTTGAACTTAAAATATAAAGGCACAGATAGGAGTTAAGTAGCTAGCTAACTGCTCTATAACCAAAGGAAGATAGTATAGTTAGACCATGTATGCTTCTTTCCAACAGACATAGGCAGTATGTAATATTCTATAGAAGATTAGTTAAATATTTATACTATTAAATTTATAATGAGTTTGTGTTGTTAGTATACTTAATTAAATGTATGGAAGTGAGGTAAAATTACTTGTTTCTTAATGCCTGTATTAAAACAATACATAAGGGCTAACTTATATATGTTCCAGGCAGGCATATATCAGAATTTTAAGGTTATCACAAGCATTTCTTTTTAACTTATTGTAGAAAAATATCTATTGTCAATACTCTACTACAATAACAAATACAAGGACCCTGAAGAAATATGCCCAATGTTTATTTTCTTATTTATGGGCAATACTAGATGCCCCTCTGTGAAATGTCTCATCTTCATGTTTGTCAATACAGAAAATTATGTGTCTGTGGAACAAACCTCAAAGTCACTGCTATTGAGTTAATTCTGACTCTAATGTTTCCAAGACTGTAAATCCTTATAGAAGTAGACAATCTCCTCTTTCTTTCATTTAGTGGTAGGTGGGTTTGAACATTTTTTCCCATTTAAAAACTGGTGCTTAGCAATGCAACATCTAGCTCACACAGTGCTACCAGGAATTCGTATGCAAATATTAGTTTATTTACCTATAGATATATATTCATATATAAATATAATTTACTTAAGAAGTCCTGGTGGTATGAAGGGTAATTGCTCTTCTGTTAACCAAAAGATTAGCAGTTCAAACTCACCAAATGCCTCTGAAAAAGAAACATTTGGTGTTTTCCTCTGTGTTAGTCTGGGTTTTCTAGAGAAGAAAAACCAGTGAAATATATATATATATATTTTGTCAAGTGCCTTTGAGTCGATTCTGACCCATAGCAACCCTGTATAGGGTTTCCAAGGAGCAGCTGGTGAGCTTGAACCACCAACCTTGCAGTTCAAAC
>NW_006408537.1:16369354-16437566 GCF_000296735.1 Chrysochloris asiatica | reverse complement strand
ATATATATATGTAAAGAGATAAGTTTATTATCAAGGAAATGGCTTACAATTGTAGAGTCCCAAGTCCCCAGGAGAAGAGAGAGCGAGAGTCTTTTGTGCGTTTCCATTGTATTGGGAGGAGACATATTGTTAAGTGCCGTTAAATCACTAACTGTCTTTTGAAATTTTCTGTTCAGATATTTTACTTTATCGTTTCTTCCATCTGCTTTAGCATCTCCATGCTGGAAAGCAAGGTTTAGAATCTCTTCTGACATACATTTTGGTATTTTCTTTCTTTCCTCTCTTTTTAATAATCTTTTTTTTTTTTCCTGTGTTATGTTCTTGATGTCATCCTACAGCTGTTTGGCATTTAGTCATTAGTGTCTAATGCATCATATCTATTTTTGGAATGTATCTTAATTCAGGTGGAATATTTTCAATGTCATATTTAGGCTTGTTTTAATTTTCTTCAGCTTCAGACTGAACATGTATATGAATACTTATTGATCTATTCCATAGTTGGCCATGGTCCTGCTTTGGCTGATGATACTAAGCTTTTCCACCATCTCTTCCTACAGATATATTAAATTTGATTCATGTGTATTCTATCTGGTTAGTTCCTTCTATATAGTTGTCTTTTATGTTGTTTCTAAAAGATACATACAATGAAGAAGTCATTGGTCTTGCAGAATTGTATCCTGGGATCCTCAGCATCATTTCTATCACTAAGGTAATATTTTCAACTATTTATCCTTTTTCTTTGTTTTCAACCTTCATATTACAATCACCAGTTATTATCGATGCATCTTGATTATTTATTTGGTCAATTTCAGATTGAAAAAAATTGGTGCATAAATTTGAATAATAGCCAATATCAGTCCATTTTAGCTCACTAAAACCGCCAATATCAGTCCTTTTTAAACAGCCAATATCCAATATCAGTCCATTTTAACTCAGTAATATATAGGGTAATGATCATTATGCGCTCCACTTCATTTTTGACAACTTCCAATTTTCCATGATCCATACATAGTACTTTCCATATTCTGATTATTAATGGTTATTTGTAGTTGTTTCTCCTCATTTTGAGTTGTACCCCATCAGCAAATGAAGATCCTGAAAGCTTTATTCCGTTTGTGTCATCATGGTCAACTCTACTTTGAGGAGGCAGCTCTTACCCAGTAGCATTTTGATTGCCTTCCAACCTTAGGGTCTCATCTTCTGGCACAATATTTGACAATATTCTAGTGCTATTCATAATGTTTTCATCTTCTGGCACTACATTTAACAATGTTCCCCTGGTATATACATGCTAAACATTCAGAGATAGTCTGCCTCACTTTCTGTGAAATTCTGAGTGATTATTCACTGAAAATGTTATGAATAGCAAGAGGAAATTGTTTGGTATAGTGCTAAAAGAGGAATCCCTCAGGTTGGAAGGCATTTAAAATAAGACTGGTTAAGAGCTGATTCATTCAAGTAGACCAGAGGATGTGGATCAAGCAAGCTTACAGGGTCTTCATTTGCATAAGGAGCATAACTCAATATGATAAGAAATGACTGCAAATATCTGTTAATAATAAGAAGAATATGGGATATGCAAAATATGAATCTAGGAAAAATGCAAGTCATCAGAAACTAAATGGAACACCAAAAGATCAATATCCTAGGCATTAGTGAGCCAAATTAGATTGTTACTGGCCATTATGAATTTGATAATCACAAGGCTTACTAAACTGGGAACAATACCTGAAAAGGAATAGCATCAAATCCACTGTCAAAAAGAGCATTTCAAGATCTACTTTGAAGTACAATGCTATCTCTGATAGGATAATATGTGTCTATGCCTACAAAGAAGACCACTTAATAGTCTATTATTCAAATTTATACACCAACCATTAATGTCAATGATAAAGAAACTGAAGAATTTTACCAAGTTTATCAGTCTAAAATTGATGAAATTTGTTATAATATGCATTGGTAATTACTGGTTAATGGCATGTGTAAATTGGAAACAAAGAGGAAGGATGGGAAGTTATAAAGTATGGTCTTGGTGATAGAAATGATACTGAAAAAGCACGTGATAGAATTTTGCAAGACTAATGACTTGTTCATTGCACGTGCCTTTTTACCAACATAAACAGCAATTATACATGTGAACCTCTCCATGTGGTACACATAGGAATCAAAAAAATTATATTGTGGAAAGAGATGATGTAGAAGCTCATTATCATCAGGCAAAGGAAGGCCAGGAGTTGAATGTGGAACAATCAATTGCTCATATGTAAGTTCAGGTTGAAGCTGAAGGAAAGGAAAACAAGTCCATGAGAACCAAAATATGACTTTGCATATATCACATCTGAATTTAGAAACCATCTCAAGAACAGATTTGATTCACTGAACACTAATGTTTGAAGACCAGGAGTTTTGAAATGACATAAAAAAGTCATACATGAAGAAAGCAAAAGGTCATAAAAAGACAAAAAAAAAAAAAAGATGAAGAACCAAAATGAATGTTGGAAAAGACTCTAAAACTTGATTATGAGTTTAGAGAAGCTAATGTGACTGGAAGAAATGATGAAGTAAAACAGCTAAACAGAAAACTTCAAAGGGTAACTCAAAAAGACAAAGATTTATAAGTTAAAAAAACAAAATGGAAGAGCATACTCAATATTTCTCAAGCTGGAAGAACAGAAGAAGAAAAATAAAATCAAGCATTGAATTGCAATATTGAAGATTCCTATGGACTACAAAGTCTGTTTGAAGCACAAGATCAATGGTTCAAACTCACCAGCTGCTCTTTGGAAACCCTATACAGGTTTGCTATGGGTCAGAAAAGACCAAAATGGATGTTAGAATAGGCTCAGAAATTTGCTCTCCAATGTAGAAAGGCTATAGTGAAGAAGAAATGAGCAAGTAAAAGAGCTGAACAGAAAATTTCAAAGGACATCTTGATAAGACAAAGTCAAGTATTGTAAGGAAATGTGCCTCAAAAACACTTAGGGGAGTGCCAAGGCTAGGAGCATGCGCAAAGGCAATAAACTATGCCCTGAGATGACCCTCAGCTTCATTACACAAACAATGCAATAAATTTACATTGCAGTTTTAACGCTCCCTGTCGCACACCAACTAAATTATGGGTAAAAATATGCACATTAAGCAAAAAGTGACAGCGCCAAAGCTCCTGCCAATCATATAAAAACGGTCTCCTAATACGGCAGAACAAGGACGCCAGGTGGGTGAGACAGGGACGGTTGTAATTGGAGACAGAGATAAAAGGGCTAGAACAGGAAAAAATTCTGGGATTCCACCTTGTCTCTGATGTGAACCCATTTTCGCCTGTGAGAACATTTTTTTTTCTATTGTCTCAATAGAAGCTTGCTTATTTGTTATTCACAGTTTTCTGCGTGCAAATCTTTATCGCCAAACACAAGAATCAAAGACCCAAAGAACACTGACAAAAAACACCATTCAAAACCTTTAAACCTGATGTGGAGCTGTAGGATAATGCACTGAACTGCTAGGAAACCCTATACTGATGACTATGAGTCAGAACCGACTCACAGCACTTAACAACAGCAAACCTGAACTCAAATCTCATTAGCTTCTGCTTGTAAGTAGTCTCAGTAGCTAGTTTTTTGTTGTTATAAATACCTATTACACAACTTTTTCCAATTCGTTTTTTTTTTTTTTTTTTTAAATAACAGGTATACAATTTACTGACAGCAATGACAATAATAATTTTTCCATCATCATCAATGCTCCCTTTTACCCTCCCTTGCATCCCTGGAAAAGTCTAATAAACTCTGCTTTGTATTTATTTGCCTGCTGTTATCTGTGATGTATTGGCAATAGATTTTTATTCCAGTGTTAATAAATAGATGTTTCTCCCTTCTATGGGATGTGAACACTTCTATGTGATGTGTCTTTTATTCATCTTAATGCTTATTTTAAAAACAAATAAGTTTTTCCTAATCTTGTCCCTTTGCCTTTCCACATGCATTTTTTCCCATGATTTCTAAATATTACAATATTGCTGTTGGAAGTTTTGTTGAAATTTCTTAAAGTGTATATATCAATTTAGGGATAATTGACATCGTTAAGATATTGATTTGTTCTATCCATGAGTATACATAACTTTAATTGATTTAGGGCTTCTTTACTGCCATTCAAACAGTAAAAAAGTATCCATAAAAGTTTTGCAAAGATGTTGTATTTATATTTATGTATTTTCTCCAATATAAAGAGTATTTGAAAATTTCCACTGTTATTTATTTATTTTTTGGTGTGGAGAAATACAATTGACTTTTGTTATTTGCATTGTAATTAAGCAAACAAGCTAAACTCTTCATCATACTACTGTATCAGAGCTTTCTTTTTGTTTTGTTTATTTAAGAATCATATCATTTAAAAAAATTACTTTGTAGCCCTTAAAACTGTTTTTCTTATTCCTTTATAAGTGGATTTATAATTGAATAAAATATGAATGAAACAGGTGATAGTAATTTGTCTTTATTATTCTTTATATAATAGTGGCACTTTGCAAAGTGATTTTTCTGTGGGACTACTGCAAATAACATTTATTCAGTTAAGGGTTTTTCAATCTATTGCTAAATTGTCTAGAGGCTTTAACATATATAGAAAGATAGATGTCAATTTTTTAAATGAAAATATTTTATATCTGTAGTAATACTCATGTGATTTTACATTACAATATATTTTTCAACTGTTAAGTCAATTTGACATCATTGAACAAAACTTACTTTTTATTTTATGGTAATGTATTTTTTTCTATTCATTTTGCTTATATTTTGTTTAGGATTTTGCAGTCTGAAGGTAAAGAAAATGCTTTAGTTGAAGAACCAGAAGTAAATTTTTCATTTCTTTTTCCCTGGTAAATAGGCTTGAACCCAGAAAAATGGTTGTAGGGCAGGGATAGATGAAGGTAGCAATATTAAATGAATAGTTGGATGTAAGTAAGGATGGAGATAAATGGGTGAGTTAAGCTGCACTCTTGGTTGGATATGGCAGTTGAGCTGATAAATGTGCTATTCATTGAGAAAGTGAACAGAGGATGCTTGCAGGTGAGAGTTGCAAGTGTCTACAACACAAGTAGAACTGTTCAGTAGAGAAGAGTCTATATGGATCAGGGAGTTAGAAACATGATTTGGTTGAAAAAATAGTGAGAGTCATGAAATTGTACATTATGTGGATGATAACTGAAGTGATGAGTTTTACTCAAATACATTTGTCTGATGAAAGGAGAGAGAATAGAACCAAACTCCATGGAAATACATTCTGGAAACCAGAGAGAAGTATCAGAGGGAGTATACCCTTCACCTTGGGTCAATTTCCACTCATAACAACCCTGTATATAGTACAGAGTAGAAATGTCCAGTAGTGTGTCCAAAGGGGAGATCTGATGTGGTAATGTAGGGTAAGTATGACACTGTACAATAAGTACTGGGGCTGCTAACCACCAGGCAGTTCAAACCAGCAGACAGTCCTTAGAAACCCTATACAGGGTCATTCTGAGTCAGCTCTGACTTTATAGCAACACAACAACAATCTTTACAGAAGCAGTTTGCCACATCTTTCTCCCAGGCTCAGTGTGTTTGAACCACCAACATTTTGGTTAGCATCTGAGTGTCTGACCAGGGCGCTATCAGAGATTAAAGCTGTATGGTAAAAAGCAGATGCCATTTTTTAAAAGTTTGCAAACGGCTAAATTCCTTGATTGTCAACCAAACTGTTGAACATTTGAGTCCATTTTGAGATGCATAGGCAGAAAGGCCTGTCAATTTATTGTTTTAAAATTATCATTGTTCTTCCCTGACACAACTGGAGTTGCCATGAGTCATAATTGACAACATGACAATGATTTCAAAAAGTTAAGCATGAAGTAGAAAAGACATCTGGAACGCGATAGGAGGTCAAAGCAGGATCTTATATGACTTAAGAGAGACATGAGTATTTTAAATTTTGACAGGGGGAATAAGGAGAAAGAAAATGAAAATATGAGAATTATTGGGAGAAGAAAGTCCTGAGATAGATTGCGAGCTTGGGATCCAGAATATACACAAGCAATATTTTTTTAAATGTAATTAATATGCATGAAGAGACAGGTGAATATTGGGTTTTGGTGGCAAAAAATTTACAGCATTACCACCTAATGGTTGCTATTTCCTATATGAGGTGCAGAGTAAGCTAACTGCTGGAAATTAAATACAATTATAAAACGGTTTTTAAGAGAGTGAAGAGTGTGAACTAACTAGATTTTCACATCAATGAGCTTTGACTATTTTGGATGTTTAGCTCCAAATCCAAGTGGTAATTGCTTTTTTATGCCAAAGGAAATTTAAGATGTCCATTCCACTGCCACAAATGGTAATGCAGGAAGAATGCCAAGAAAGCACAGGAAAAAGTTCTCATAGAAATTAATGCAGCATCAGCAAACTCATTGACTGGCTAAATTCATAGATTTCAAATTTAACTTCAAGGAAACACATTCTTCTACAAAAATCAATTTCCATGATTTAGTAATTAAACCAAGTCTTTAACAAAAATCAATCAGGATGCTAGTAATTTAACCAAGTCCATGATTGCAGATTAAGAACATACTTTTAAATAAGAATTGAGTGATTTATTACTACTTTATAAACGGATGCAATGAAATCTTCAAAAGGTGAACAATCAATATGGATAAATAGCTTTCAAATCATGTGGATCACCTACAATACACTTTAAATAATAACCAATTAGCCTCTTGAAGTTAAAGTTTTAGAGTCAAATTTTGATTAATCTGAGAGTGGGAATATCATGACCTAGGAAAACATGAGGGCCTATGTAATTACTTTTGTTAAATTTGTTTCTTTCTGAGTTAGTTGCTATTACTACTAGTACTAGGGATTATGGATAATTAAAATTCAGAATAGTATCAGTATCTAAAACTCAATATAAATAAATCATAGTGGCAATCATGAATAATTAATATTTATATTTTCTTAGGCATATTACTTTAATAAACACAGAATTATTTAAAGCTTTTTCTAAATTTATATGTGATCTAATTTTTCTAAAACAATTTTCCCCATTAGTACTACATAACTCAATCACATAGTCTTTGGGAATGAGGATATCAAACTAGTATTTGAGAACATATTACTAAGCAATCATCAGATATTGATAGTTAAAGCATAACTAGTCACATGTTACTCTTTTCAGATTAAAATAAATTATAATATTGTTTAAAATATTGCATACAAAAACAAAATGAAGACCCACATATTGATGTCTGAATAAAATAGTATCTGAAAGATGACATTGAGATTATTTTTAAAGATGACATTATTATTATTTTTTAAAGTTTTTCTTGTGAATTGAGTGATAGTTTACATGGGAGAACATCAGTTTTTCACTCATCCTATTGCATTCATTACATTGCAATGATTACAATTGTATTCATTTCATTACAATGATTACAATCCCCTGCATGCTTCATCATTCAACAGTATTTTCTTCTATATCCTCTGTTTGTTTGTTTTTGGATGTGCACCAAAACACTCAGGAATATACAATCATTCAAACAGCCAAAGGATACACCCTTCAAGCTTGTCTCCCGGCTGCCTGCACACATCCCTTCATGACTCTAGAGTCCTTAGCTGTTCCATCTCTTCACATCATCATCTCTGCCTCCATCTCTGGTGTGACCGCTTCACTGGGTAGGGTCCCACACTCTGCTCCCGTTCTTCTCCCTTGATGGTCCCAGGGTCCTCCACTCCAGAACTGTAAGATCTACATCTCACCCCTTTTTGCTACAAAACAAAACTTCTATCTTTACAGTTGTGACAATCACAATTAGTCATGATAACAATTACTCACTCTTGTCTCCATCTCCTTTCACCAGACTTGTCTAGACAGGATGAAAACCACTCAGTGGGGATTGTGCCTTCCTCTGTATACTCTGAATCTAAACTCCCTCTTCAAAACTCATAAGCCAGTCACTTAGTGCCTTTACATCCCTCCCCGCCTCCCCCCCATTTTAGGTAGCCAATGTCTAAGTTACCCATCCCTATCAACCCTGTATACAAAGGGGATGGGAATGATCCTTGCCGTATATATTCTTTCCCTCTTGGTTGGTATTTTTAAACTACTACATCCATAAGTATAGGTCAAGTTCATCAGATTGTAGAAATTTACACTTGTTTTCTTTAAAAAAAAAAAAAAAATTGTTTTCCTTCCTCTAGTTGGGGTATGAACATCCAGCCATTGAAGCTAGGTCCAATGAGCACTATCTGCAAGTTTGGGTGCCCTTGTGCATATGCTATCCACTCATTTAATATCAGTGGGATGCTTCTCTCTGAGCTCTAGCCCTCCGTGGCCATGTTCTTGTCCATGGGCTCAGGAGTACTCAGGTCTCACTGTACTTCGGGCCAACCAACTCTCATACTCCAGGCTGATGGTTGGTCAGACTCAGCCCACCTCTTCATTGCTGCTTTTCCCCCATTTCCACTCACCAGTAGATCAATGTGGTTGCCAGTAAGCTTACATGCCTGCTTCTGTATTCTCTTTGAGTTTCAGTCTTGGAAGGGGGTTTGACATTATTTTTTATAAAATCTCTCAGGTATTAAGGATTTTATAAAATATTTTAAGAAACACATTATCTTAAGTGCCAATTCCCTGATTAACCCTATTTCTGGTAATGTAAGCCTTTTCACATAACAAATCCAATCATTTGAAATACTTATGAGCCCTTAGAGATTATAGGATTAAAAGTATTATTATCCTTGGATTAGTTATTTGCTTATTAAAGATTCACATTGCAGGTAATGATTATTACATAGTGAGAAAAATTAGCTTACTTAAAGAATAGATTAGAGCAAAGCAACTGCTGCAAGTATAAAATGTTCACTGATTTGGAAGAAAAATAATTGCCACTTAAAATTTCTTGCCAACATTTAAAAATTTGCTTAAATATTAAAAGCTGACCTGTTGTTGTTGTTAAATATTATCCATTCTGACTCATAGCAACCCTGTAGAGAGTTTCCAAGGAACACCTGGTGGGTTTGAACAACTGACCTTGAGGTTAGCAGTGCAGTGCATATCCTGTAGTGCCACACCAGGATTCCATTGTTATTAGGTGCCGTCAAGTCAGTTAAAGCTCATAATCATAACAAATGTGTATACAACCGGTCAAAATACTGTCTGGTCCTTTGCCAATTCATAATAGCTGCTATTTGAGCCCATTGTTACAGTCAGTGTATAAATCCATCTTATTGAGGTCCTCCTCTTTTTCTCTGATCTTCTTTTTACCAGTCATGATGTTCTTCTTATTCTTGCTATTTCTTGGTAGACTGATTATTCTTGATAATATGTCTATAGTATGTGATACAAAGTCTTGACATCCTAGCTGCCTTTACTTCTTCCAAGACAGATCTATTTCTTCTGACAGCCATGGTATATTCAATATTCCTTGCCAATTAAATATTCTTGATTTTGATTATATATAACTCAAGTTTACAACCATCGAATCAATTCTGATTTGAAACAAAAACACAATAAATCTTTTACACACAACTTTTGATTGGTTCTTTGCCATAGTATTAGTTCTGAAATAGATACTATTGAACTGAAATACACAAAATGATTACACAGAAATTGTGATCTTTTGGTAGCTTTGAGGTACACTGTTAGCCACTAATAATATTTCAATATCGATGAGGCTTTCTACTCCCGTAAGGATTTACACCCTCGGAAACCCTGTACAGGGTCGCTATGGGTCGGAACCGACTCGACGGCACTTAACAACAACAACAATGTTTCAGAAGTGGTCTTCCTGTTCCTTCTTCCTAGTCTGTCTTCACTAGAATTCTGCTGAAACCTGGCCTCCATGGGTAACCCTGCTGATATTTGAATTTCTGGTGACAAACTTTATAGCATCACAGAAACAAGCAAGCCACCACTGGATGACAAACTGACAAATGAGTGATACACAAACTGAAGTTTTGAGAAGATTGTCTTCTTGAGCATTCATTTGAAATTTTCAGTTCACTCTTTTTAATTCCATTTGCATTAGATTCTCAATGCAAGTTTCAGTTTCTTCTGGCATATATTTTGATGTTTTCTTTATTACCTGTCTTTTTAATGACCTTTTGCTTTTTCCTGTATGATATTCTTGATAACATCCCTGAGCATTTCTAGTCTATGATAATTAGTATTTAATATATCAATCTATTCTTGAGATCGTCTCAAAACTTAGGTGGGATGTGTTCAGGTTATATTTTGACTCTCATAGATTCATTTTAGTGTTCTTTAGCTATGCCTGAACTTGCATATTATCAACTGATTGTCTATTCCATGGTGTGCCCTGATCATGTTTTGGCTGATGATATCAAGCTTCTCCAAGGAGCTCTGGTAGCGTAGTGGTTATGAGACAGACTGAAAATTTCAAATGGAAGCTCAAGAGGACAAAGTGAAGTATTATAATAAAATATGAAAAGACCTGGAGATGGACCACAAAAAGGAAAGAACAAGCTCAGCATTTCTTCAGCCGAAAGAACTGAAGAAAAAAATTCAAACCTCTACTTGTAGTATTAAAGATTTCTTTTGGCAAAATATTGAATGATGCACAAAGAATGAAAAAGGTATACACAGATATTCTATATCAAAAAGAAATGTTCACTGATCAACCATTTCAAGAAGTAGCATATGATCAAGGACTAATGGTACTAAAGTAAGAAGTCTAAATTGTACTAAAGGTATTGGAGAAAAACAAAGCTCCAGGAATTGACAGGATACAAATTGAACTCTTTCAACAAACTGATGCAGCACTGAAGGGGCTCACTTAACTATACCATGAAATTTGGAAGACAGTAACCAGGCCAACCAATGGGAAGAGATCCATATTTGTGGCCATTCCAAAGTGAGGTGACAAAATGGAATTCAAAACTCAAAGAACAATATCATTAAAATCACATGTAAGTAGATTTTTGCTAAAAATAATTAAAAAAAATTCTGCAGTAGTACATTGACAGGGAACATCCAGAAATTTAAGCTGGATCTAGTTGAGGACTTGGAAGCAGAGATAACGTTAATGCGTCAGATGGACCTTGACTGATAGCAGATATTACCAGAAAGATGTTTACTCATGCTTTATTTACTATGCAAAAGTTATTGACTGTGTGGCTTATAGTAAGGTATGGACAATATTGTAAAGAATGGATATTCCAGAACACTTAATTGTGCTTATAAGAAACCTGTACATAGACTAAGAAGCAGTTATTCAAACAGAAGAGGGAATACTGAATGGTTTTTAATCAGAAAATGTGTGGCTATATACTCTTACCATACTTATTCAATCTGTGTGCTGAGCAAATAATCAGAGAAAGTTGATTATATGAAGAAAAGTGTGGTATCAGGATTGGAGGATGATTCATTAACAACTTGCAAAATACAGATGATACAACCTTGTTTGCAGGAAGTGAAGAAGACCTAAAATGCTTACCGATAAAGGTCAAAGGCCACAGCATTCAATATGGATTACATCTCAGTGTAGAGAAATCAAAAATCTTCACAACTGGTCCAATATATAACATCATGATAAATGAAGAAAAGAATGAAGTTGTTAAAGACTTTGTTTTACTTAGATCCTCTATCAATACTGATGGATACTGCAGTGAAAAAATCAAATGATGTATTGCACTAATCAAAACTGTTGCACAAGCTCTCTCTAAAGTGGTCAAGAGCAAATATATCAGTTTGAGGACTAAAATGGTCCTGACCCAAATATGGTATGTTTGGTAGCTTCATATGAAAGTTGGACAATGAATAAAGAAGATGGTCGATTAATTGATACATTTGAGTTATGGTTTTGGAGAAGAATATTAAAACTACCATAAATTGCTAGAAGAACAAACAAATCTGAGTTGGAAAAGTACAGTGGTAATACTCCTTAGATGCCAGGATGGCAAGCCTTAGTCAGTCATGCTTTTGACATATTCTCAATGTATGGAGAAGGACATTATGCTTCGTAAAGTGGAGGGTTAGCCAAAAACAGGAAGGACCCATGAGAGATGGCTTGATACTATGGCAGTAGCAATGGGTTTAAGGGTAACAACAATTGTGAGCATAGTAGATGGTACACAGTGTTTTGTTCGGTTGTTGTATTTTGTGTGTGTGTGTATATATATATATATTGTTGTTGTTGTTGTTAAGTGCCGTTGAGTCGGTTCCGACCCATAGCGACCCTGTACAGGGTTTCTGAGGGTGTAAATCCTTACGGGAGTAGAAAGCCTCATCTTTCTCCCACGGAGCGGCTGGTAGTTTCGAACCGCTGACCTTAAGGTTTGCAGCCAGATTCGTAACCACTATATATATATATATATATATATATATTTGTTGTTAAGTGTCATCAAGTTTGTTCTGACTCATAAAGACCCTGTATAGGGTTTCCAAGGACATCTTCACAACAGGATCCTATATATATATTTTGTTGTCAAGTGCCATGGAGTTGATTCCGACCCATAGCGACCCTTTATAGGGTTTCCAAGGAGCAGTTGGTGAGCTTGAACCGCCAACCTTGTAGTTCAAACGGCTTTAACCCACAGCACCACACCAGGATACAGGATATATATATATATATGTAGTGGTTACGAACCATAGCTATCCTGCATAAGGTTTCTGAGGCTGTAAACCTTTACATGAGCAGAAAGCCTCATCTTTATCCCATGGATCAACTTGTAGATTTAGAATCAGACTGCTAACCTTGCAGTTTCCAACCAAACTCGTAACCCAATACGCTAGCAGGGCTTGTATGCTGTTTCTGTTCTTGTTGTTAAGTGCCATCGAGTAGATTCCAACACATAGTGATTCTATATAGGGTTCCTAAGCAGTGGCTGATGGGTTTAAACTGCCAACCTTGTGACTCAAACTGACCTTGCAGTCCAGAACATCATGCTGGAGCACCACACTAGTATTCCATGGATATTTTACATATATATGTAACATTTAAATAAATTTATATATGGAGTCTTGGTATGTCACTATAAGTTAAGCACTGGACCATGAGGTCAGTTTAAACAACAAGGTCAGTGGTTCAAATTTACCAGCTGCTCTTCAGAAACCCTATACAAAGTAGCTATGCCTCAGAACCAACTGTCCAACATTTAATATAAAATATAAGGTACTATGGTAATGCAGTGTTTACAAGTTGGGCTGCTAACCTCAAGATCAACAGTTGCAAACAACCAGCTGTTCAGAGGGAGAAGGATGAGACTTTCATAAAGATTTACTACCTCAGAAACCCTATACAGGTTCGCTATGAGTCAGAAATAACTCTGTGGTCTACAATTACCACCACTATCATATATGTATATATGTGTGTGTATACATATATACATATATATAAAATATATAATAATATGTATGCAATAATTCCCGGTTGCTCAGTGATTAAGCACTAGGTTTCTAACTGAAACGTCAGCAGTTAGCGTAGGAATAGAGCACAGATGTTCCAGAATGGCCACCCTAATGCCAACTCAAATCATATTTCCTATCCTTTTCCCTTCCTCCAACTATGCTTATGGAAATCACTGTTCTCATGCATATGCTAAGAAGGAGCCAATAGTCCCTTCCTCCCACTATGTATTCAGAGAATCAGTTTTCTAGGAAATGGCATGCAGCCAGCACCTTTTGGTTTTCCTACCTTTTCCATGTGCCACATGCCCTGATGCATGTGAAACTTGCATACCCCATGATGGAAAAAGACCTTGGTCCATGCCCCTCACATGGAAATTCTTGACTGTCTAGCCAGCCACCACTGCAGACAGCTGTCCACATCCAGGTTAGTGAGTTTTCCTATCTACAAACTATCTTTTAAATTTTATATTCTGTGATAAACTGTTTCTCAGATTGTTTCCGGGTTGTATTTTTAGTCTCTTATGCTTTTTAGTTCCTTCTGGGCCTAAGCACAAACAGTTAGAAACCCACCAGCTGAGCTCCATGGAGAAAGATTTGGCACCCTATTTCCATAGTTTTACAACCTTGGAAGCGCTATGGGGCAGTTCTACTCTGTCCTATTGGGTCACTCTTCATGAGTCAGAATTAACTCACCAGAAATAAATAGGTGTTTGTTGTTTTTTTTGTTTTTTTTTGCATTTGTGTTTGTATAATTATTTTATATATATAATGATACATGAGATAGATAGCATGTTAATTAACAAACTTGTATAGCCAAAACCCCAAACTAATTGCTGTTGAGCTGATTTTGACTCACAGTGACCCTATAAGACAGAGTACAATTCCCCTATAGGATATCCGTAACTAAAAATATTTATAGAAGCAGACTGCCAAATCTTTCTCCTGTGGAGTTGCTGGAAGGTTCAAACCACCAGTGTTTTAAGTAGCTGATGAACACTTAATCACTAAGTAACCAGGGCTTCTACTAAATGTATCCAAAATAAATTTTAATAATTATCTTTGCATTGTTGGCTTTTGATATGTGTTTTTAAAATGCTATCCAAACACCTCTGGGTATTGTATTCACATTTTCATTTACAGTATATCAAATGGTAAATAACTACATATGATATAGAGTAAAATTCTTTCTCTCACACATATAGGCACATGCAAACACACACTCTACACACATATAAATAAACATAAGTATCACTGTCTATGATGTAGAAATTTCACTCAAAATACAGACAATGTAGCCGGCACATGGCAGATAATATGTCCACGAACATTCATATAATGTTTTCCCTGACCTTAAGAAACTCACATCTTAGAAAGAGAAACAAAAAATTCCAGAGCTGCCTCTGTTAGCTATAGTGTATGTGTTTGTATATTACTATTCTGGATCATTTAGTCAAACTGTTAGTATAATTGGGTCTTTAAAATATAAAGTAAAGTTCCTTGAGAAAATAAAGAAACAGTAATAGTCACTTCTGTTTGTTTTATTGGCAATCTGAAAAATGATAGAACAGGAAAAGGAAACAAAACAAACACATTTCTCTATCTTACTGGTGGCCTTATTTTTCAGGTTCCATTGGCAGATATATTGAAGGAAGAGCCCATCTTTGCTTGTCTTCAAAGTTAATGGCTATTACTTGTTGACAATTTTAACAGATTCACTTAGAAGAACCTTACTAGATTGCTCTGTGACAATATCAGCAGGCGTTCTCACCCCAGCTCAAGCAATCTATAAACCCAGCATGAGAGATCATGATAAAATCAGTTGTGAAACTCATATAATGGGTGAAGTAGGGAGTAAGTCTGAATTTTTCATGAATTTTGCAGGGAAAAGTGGCACAGCAGTTAATCACAGCATGATAACTTCAAAATGACTTGCTGATGAGTTCCCAAAAAAGGTCCTAGTAAATCATTGAAGAGTAAGGAGAACTATTTGCTAAGCATAATTTAGCATGTTTTCTGCATAGACCTTACTATTAAACCAAAAAAACAAACCTACTGCATTGCAGTAGATTTCAATTTGTCGTTACTCTATTGGACAGAGTAGAACTACCCTATATGGTTTCAAAGTTGTTAAACCTAGGAAGCTCTAGTAGTGGAGTGGTTACAAATTGGGCTTCTAACCTCAAAGTCAGCAGTTTGAAACTACCAGCACCTCCACAGAAGAAAGATGAGATGTTCTGCTCCTGTAAAGATTTACAGCATTGGAAACCCTTTGCAAGGTCGCTGAACCAACTCCATGGCACGTAACCACCGCCACCAGACATTGACTGCTACTTCTTTCTCCAGTGAAGCAATCATGGGTTCAAATTGCTGATCTTTGGGATTCTTACATATTAAAAATAACCTGCTCATTCATTGCCACTCTCAAAAAAAAAAAAAAAATCATGTTATTTAGTTGCTCTTGAGTAGGTTCCAACTCACAGCAACTCTGTGTACAACAGAATAAAGCATTATCCTCACGACAGTCATTATGTTAAAGCCCATTGTTGCATGCACTGTATTATTCCATCTCATTGAGGGTGCTCCTTTTTTCACTGACCCTTTACCTCGCCAAGCATGATGTTCTTCTCCAGGGAAAGGCCCTTCCTAATAACATGTCCAAAGTAAATGAAATAAAGTCTTATTATCCTTGCTTCTAAGTAGCCTGTTTCATTGTTGTTGTTAAGAGAACATAACAATGATTAAAAATTTTAAATAGTCTTTATTTTTTAATATAATTTAATATATTTCAAGAAGATATTTCAAGATGTGCTATTCAAATTGAATGCTTTTCTATAAAAAATACTTCTGTGCCATATTTAAAAATTTAAATATTTAAATTTCATAAAACTTTGAAATATAATTCAAAAATTTCAAATCATGTTATTTCTCTGAATTCTCTATAATACAGTTCCATATTTAATCAATGGACTAAAAGAACACATGTTAGTATTCTATTCAGTTTCTCAGACTCTAAGTTTTTTTTCTAAATGAAGTCCCTGTAATATACTGATCCAACTTAGTTGTTGTTGCTGTTGTTAAATGATGTCATGTTGAGTCAGACTCATGGTGACTCTGTACGGGGTTTCTGAGAAGCAGCTGGTGAATTTGAACCACTGTCCTTGCAGTTCAGTGCTTATTCTAAAGCATCACACCAGGACTCCTCTATAATCACTGGTAAAATATGTCATTATTAATACATTTTTACTGAACTTAAGGCAATATTTTGTGGCATAACAGTATGGATTAAACTAGAATATTGGAGACATAAATTCAAACCCCTTTCCCAAAGTGAGGTTTGTTAGATAAATGTTTGAGCAAACTATTCAAATTCTCTAGACCACAATTTCTTCATCAATATAATGAAGTAAAGGAATTAAAAGATATTTTAATCCTTCTAGAACAACACTGTATGAATTCTATAAATATTACTTAAAGAGTGCTACTACATGGTCCATTTGCTTGGATTTTATGGAAAAAAAAAAAGCAGTATCATTTTATTAAACTTATGAAGCATCAATGATCAGCATCAGCTTCAAACCACCCACAGATATTATAATTGCCTTGGCAGTCTTAGCCAAAATTAAAGTATTTAAACTGTATTTCATGCAGAGGACTGTTAAAATATAAAGTGTTTTATTATTAACAGTTACCAAAGGAAAGTTTACAACTTATTATAGAAATAAGGGTAACTTAATTAACACAACATTCCATCTCACTACAGTCAAGCGAATTATGTGTAAGTCATATCTTCTGAGGGCAATCTGTCCCTTGAAATTTAAAATAAAATAGGCTCAGTTCAGACTATATGCATCCCTACCAAATATGCCAGAGTTTTGACAGTAGTGTGTGAAGGAATATAGTATACCAAATTCAAGACTTGGTATACTAAATTTAGTATATCTCTAATATTTCAAAATTTTCAGTTATTTTATCCTTTTTATCCTGCTTTGAAATGTATTAAAAATTTTAAAATATGGGCATACGCCACGATAAGAAATAGATAACAATTGAACTATGTTAATCCTTACTTCTAAAGACTTTGACTATGATCCATTGCCCACCTCACCCCCAAAATGAATGCTTTTATTTTGCTCTACTGTAGGCTTTAGCTTTCTGGGGTTGCTTAATTCAATTTGACTGTTTCCTGTCACTTTCCTAGTTTATTTTCACATCTCATTTTCCATGAAGTTTATTGATTACTTGTTTTTATTATTTTAATTTTTTATTGTGAACTGAGTAAAAATTAACAGACAAAATCATCAGTTTTACATTCAACAAATCATACAGTTAGTTTCATCTCAATCCTTTCAATTCCCATCCTGTAACAATAGTTGTCTCACTTCCTCCCTGGGGCTTGTTGCTGTAGTTGTTATTAGGTGGCATCAAGTAAGTACCAACTCAAAGCGACCTTATGCACAGCAGAACAAAACACTACTTGAACCAACCTCACTACTGTTGCCACACTAGAGCCCATGCTGCCACTTTCCCAATCCATCTCGCTGAGAGTCTTCCTCTTTTTCTCTGACCCACCACCTTACCAAACATGATATCCTTCTCCAGCAACTGGTCCCCACTGATAATATGCCCAAAGTATGAGAGACGAAGTTTGGCCATCTTGGCCTCTAAGGAGCACTCTGACTGCACTTCTTCCAACGCAGATGTATTAGTTCTTTTGGCAGCCCATAGCACTTTCAATATTGTCCTCCAGCACCATAACTCAAAAACATCAATTTTTCTATGGTCTTCCTTATTCACTGTCCAGCTTTCGCATGCATATGAGGATATTGAAAACACTATGGCTTGTGTCAGGTGCACCTTAGTCTTCAAGCTGACATCTTTGCACTTCAACACTTGAAAAAGGTTTTGAGCAGCAGATTTGCCGAATGCAGTACATTGTTGGATTTCTTGACTGCTGCTTCCATGAGTGTTGATAGTTGATCCAAGAAGAATGAAGTCCTTGACAAATTCAATCTTTTCCTGGTCTTTCTTTCAAGAAGTATCTTCAGTTCTTCTAGCCGCTCCAGGCTGGTCTGCTTTTCCTTTCAAGAGGAGATTTTCTCACCTCAGAAGATTCTGGATGCTGTTCAGGATTCCACCTATGGTCTTATGTCATGCAAAGGCTCTGAAGGAAACCTCCTTCACTGTGCAAGTTGTAGCCCCTTTTTAGATATTCCAGTCAGTTATAGGCAGAAGACGGACTTACAACTTTCTATGGTGCTATATATGGCTAGTCCTTTCTCTCCCTGTCAAGTATCTATTTTACAGTGGTATGCAATGGAAACCAAGATTCAAAAGACAACCAAGCATCTTAACATTATTTACTTCCTTTTACCCATTCAAACCATGCCTCAATCTCTGTATCCCAGAGCCCTGTTATTCCAAGGTTATGCGTATATCATTTCTGTTTGGCCCAATTAGCCCATGCAAACCTTCCATGCGCCTTGTTCTTCCATTCTCCTCCCCCTTATTATGTATTGCCCCTCCTACCCAGCACCCAAACTATCCTGTGTCTATTTCCTACCATGTACTCCACCTTCCCCTCCCGCCTCTCACCACATCCCCCACATCCCGGTATCCAGCAAAAAAATCGTCGTTCCCCCCCCCCTCCCCCCATTTTAGTATGGGCTCTTTTTCTCAGGCTTTTAAAATAATGGTCCTATGCAGTATTTCTCCTTTTGTGACTGACTAATTTCACTCACCATACTGTCCTCAAGGCTCATCCATGTTATTTGGTGGCTTGCAACTTCCTTATTGTTCTTCAAGGTAGCAAGGTATTCTATTGTGTGTATGTACCACAGTTTGTTTATCCAGTCTTCAATTGATGGGCACTTAGGCTATCTCCATCTATTTGCTATTGTAAATAGTGCTGCTATGGACATTGGTGTGCATATATCTACTCGTTTTATGGCTTGTATTTTCTGCATGTAAATACCAAGTAGAGGAATTGCTGGATCATAAGTTATTTTTACTTCCAAACTTCTGAGGAAGCAGCATATTGCTTTCCAGAGTGGTTGGGCCATTTTGCAATCCCACCAGCAATGCAGGAGCGTCCTAGTATTTCCACAGCCTTGCCAGCATTTATTGTCCTCTACTTTTTTGTTCTTTGATGTTTTTTCTATTGTGAGATGATATCTCATTTTTGTTTTGGTTTATATTTCTCTAATGGCTAGTGATTATGAATATTTCTTCATATGTTTGTTGGCTGCCTGGATCTCCTCCTTGGTGAAGTGTCTGTTCATGTCCTGTGCCAATTTATTAATTGGGTTATTTGTCTTTTTCTTGTAGAGGTGTTGTAGTTTCCTATATATTTTAAAAATTATTCCCTTGTCCGATATGTTATTCCAAAAGATTTTTTTCCCATTCTGTGGGTTCCCTTTTTATTCTTTTGGCAAAGTCTTTTGATGCACATAAGTTTTTAATTTTTAGTATGTCCCAATCATCTATTTTTTCCACTTTTGTTTGTGTAGTTTTCAAAATGTTTGGTAGTCTGTGTATGCCCTGAATTAGAACCTTCACATTTGTCCCAATTTTTTCATTGGTGACCTTCATAATTCTGGGATTCACATTTAGGTATTTAACCTATGCTGAGCTAGTTTTGGTATAAGGCATGAGGTACAGGTCTTGATTCTGTCTTTTGCATATCGTTTTCCAGTTCTACCAGGACCATCTGTTAAAAAGACTATCATTTCCCCATACTATATATTTAGGCACTTTGTTGAAAATAAGCTGGCTGTATGTCTATGAGTTAGTTTCTGCATTCCCGATTCTGTTCCACTGATCAATGTATCGTTCATTAGACCAGTACCAAGCTTTTTTGACCACTGTAGATGTGTAATAAATTTTTAAATCAGGGAATGAGAGGTTTTCAGCCTTCTTCTTCTTAAGTAGTGCTTTGCTTATCCTGGGTCTCTTTCCTTTCCATATAAAGTTTCTAATGGTTTTAACATGTCTTTGAAGAATGTGCTTGGAATCTGGATTGGGATTGCTTAATATGTGTAAATTGCTTGAGGCAGTTTTGACATTTTCACAATGTTAAGTCATCCTATCCAGGAGCATTGTACAATATTCCATTTTTGTAGGTCTCTTTTCATTTCTTGTAGTAGTGTTTTGTAGTTTTCTTTGTATAGGTCCTTTGTTTCTCTGGTTACATTTATCCCTAGATATTTTATCCTTTGTTCAGCTATTGTAAATGATATTGCTTTCCTAATGTCTTTTTCAGTGCTCTCATTATTGCTATAGAGAAATTAGACTGATTTTTGTATGTTGATCTTATACCCTGACACATTTCTGAATCTTCCAATGAGGTCTAGGAGCTTTTTTACTGAGTCTTTGGGGTTTTCTGTATATAGGATCATATTGTCTGCAAATAAAGGGAATTTTACTTCCTCTTTACCAATTTGGATGCCTTTAATTTCCCTGTCTTGCCATATAGCTCTTACTAATGTTTCCAGCAAAATATTGAATAGAGGTGATGACAAAAGGCATTCTTGTATGGTTCTAGTTCGCAGAGGGAAGACTTTCAGTTTCTCTCCATTGAGAGTGGTGTAGGTTGCTGGTTTTGTATATATACTCTAAATCATGTTGAGGAATTGCCTTTCAATTCCTACTTTGTTGAGTGTTTTTATCAGGAATGGATGTTGGATTTTGTCAAATGCCTTTTCTGCATCAATCACTATGATCTTGTGGCTATTTTCTTTTTTTCTTATTTATATGGTGGATTGATTGTTTTTCTAAGTTGAACCATCCTTGCATCCCTGATATGAATCCCACTTGATCATGATGTATTATATTTTTGATGTGCATAGTGGTTATGAATTGGGCTGCGAACCACAAGGTCAGCAGTTCGAAACCACCAGCTGTTCCGTGGGAGAAAGATGAGGCTTTCTGCTCCCGTAATGATTTACAGCCTCAGAAACCCTGTACAGGGTCGCTATGAGTTGGAATCGACTCCACGACACATAACAACAACATCTCTCTCTCTCTCTCTCTCTCTCTCTCTATATATATATATATATATATATATGTATGTATATATGTATATATATATATACATATACTTTTTTATATAAAGGAAACAAGTGTAAATTGCTAGAATTTTATGAACTTGACCTATACTTATGGATGTAGTAGCTCAAAATACCAACTTAGAGGAAAGGTGGCTTCACATCCAAAATCAATATTATCTCTTCTGCTATATACAGGGTTGATAGGGATGGGCAACTTAGACATTGGCTACCTAAAATAGGAGGGGCTATAAAGACACAAAATGACTGGCTTACAGGTTTTCAAGAGGGAGGTTAGTTGTAGAGTGTGTGTGTGTGGTGGGGGGGAGGTAGAATTCCCACTGAATAGTTTTCATCTTGTCTAGACAGGTCTGATGAAAGGACATGGTGATAGGAGTCTTTTGATTCAATAGTGAGTAATTGATATCATTACTAATTGTGATTTTCACAATTAAAATGTTTTGTAACAAAAAGAGGGGAGTAGTTAATCTTACAGTTCAGGAACAGAGAACCCTAGGATCGTCAAATAAATAGAGCATAAGGGGAATGTGGGATCCTATCCAGAGAAGTGGTGACACCAGAGATGGAAGCAGAGATGAGAGCATGGAGAGAGAGAGCATCTGAGGACTCTAGACTCATGGAAAGAGAAAGGCTGTGTGCTGACAGCCAGGTGCTGGTGACCAGAGGGCAGGCTTGCAGAATGTGGCCTTTGGTTGTTTAAATGATTATATGTTCCTGAATGTTTTTGTGTACATCCCCCCCCACTCCAAAAAAAAAAAAAAGAAAGAAAAGAGAGACTCAAAGCAAACTGTTGAATGATGATGCACAGAGGAGATTATAATCATTGCAATGAAATGATGAGTGTAAAACTGATGTTCACCCATGTAAACTAATCAATCAATTCACAATAAAAACGTAAAAAGGAAAAGAAAAAGATAATGATATTGGAATCTGTGTTGGTATCGTATTAAATCTATAAATTTGAGTACTGTTGATATTTTCACAATGTTAAATAATCCTATCCAAGAGCATTGTATGCTTTTCCATTTTTGTAAGTCTCTTTTGGTTTCTTATAGTAGTGTTTTGTTTTCTTTGTATAGGTTTTTTGTTTTTCTGGTTAGATTTATTTCTAAGTATTCCACCTTTGGAGTGGCTATTGTAAATGGTATTGTTTTCCTTATTTCATTTTCAGAGTTGTCTTTATGAGTTTTTTTTGGAATCCAATTGATTTTTTCATATTGATCTTGTAGCCTACCATTTTGTTGAATCTCTTAGTGAGCTCCAATAGTTTTCTCGTTAAGTATTTGAGACTTTCTATGTATATTGACATACCATCTTCAAATATAGAGAGTTTTACTTCTTTGCCAATTTGGATGCCTTTGAAATCCCTTTCTTGCCTTGATAGCCCTGGCTAAATTTTCTAACACAATATTGAATAGGAGTGGTGATAAAGAACAATCGCATCTGGTTCCTGGTTGCAAAGGCAATGCTTTCATTTATCACCATTGATGTTAATGTTGACTGTTGGCTTTATATTCATGCTCATAATTTTGTTGAAGAATTTGCCTTCAGTTCCTACTTTGTTGAGTGTTTTTGTCAGAAATGCATGTTGAACTTTGTCAGATGCATTTTCTTTGTCTATTGGTATGATCATGTAGTTCTCCTTAGTTTTATTTTTAAGGTAGATTTGTAAATGTAGATTATTTTGCTTAATTACACACACAAACACACACATACACTTATACACACTTTAAAGGAGGAAATTGAAACAAAATACAAATAAAAATACTTGGACCATAAAGAAGCATTTACCATCTCTTTTTGTTGTTTCTATCAGTATATGTAGCGTAGTGGTTACGAATCAGGCTGCGAACCTTAAGGTCAGCAGTTCGAAACTACCAGCTGCTCCGTGGGAGAAAGATCAGGCTTTCTACTCCCGTAAAGATTTACACCCTCGGAAATCCTGTACAGGGTCGCTATGGGTCGAAACCGACTCGACGACACTTAACAACAACAACAACCAGTGTATAGTAGTTATGTGTTTTGTGATATTTTCATAAGTGTTATTACAGATATATTGTTGCTTGAAAATATTTGGGCAATGTCTGATGGCATATATATCTGTGGGTGGGGGCACCCAGGTCTCTAAGTTACCTAGTATACGGCCATAGCCCAGGCCCAAACATGGTTGCTTTGGCTCCCAGGATTTCCCAAGTCAAGTCCCCATAGTTTTGCTTATGTGTGGTACTGATGGCAAGGAATGCATCCTGAAAATGCCAGTCCTGATTCCGGTGCCTTAAGTCACCTTGACCTGCACTGTCCCCTACCAGGGCAGGTTCTCCTAAGTGAGCTGACTTGAGAAAACAGTGAAAACTGAGAGTCCACCTAAGGTGTCTGCAGTAAGAGATGCCAAGGCAGCACAACAGCCCCCCCCACCCCCGACCAATGTGCCCCAATACACAAGTGTTAGCACAACATCCAATAGCATAGCATCATTTCACAGAATGAATTGTGCATATTAAACAGCACATACCTATAATAATGGAGGGGTTTGTTGATTACTATTAATGGTTTGGATAATGTTGGATAAAATGTAGGATAAAATCATTATAAATAATTCTGTGGCATTGTGGGTTAATGCACCAGACTGCAAAGCCATTTGAACCTCAAGATTGGCAATTCAAACTCACCAGCTGCTCCTGAGAAACCCTATACAGGGTCACTATGGGTCAGAATCAATTCAACAGCACTTAACAACAACAACAACAAAACTGATATATATAATTTGATGACACTTCATAAAATATATTCAACATGTCTGAAATATATTAATGAAGCTGGAAAGATTTATGAGCTCTGGTGGCACTGTAGAATAAGTACCGGGCTACTAATCACAAGATTGGCAGTGCAAAGCCACCAGCTGCTTCACGGGAATAAGATAAGGCTGTCTGTTCCTGCCAAGGTTTATAATCTCAGAAACTCTATACAGGGTCACTATGAATTGGAACTGACTGGACAAAACTAACTCGACGAAATGACTGACAGCACCTAACAACAACAACAGCAGAAAGATTATGAAAGTAGCACTTATAAATCTGAGAAATAGCTTTTAAAACTAAAAGGACTATACTATGCAAGTGATCACATCTGTAAAGGTGCAAGATAAAATGCTATATTTATAGCATATCTCATGGTGACTACTCAGATTTCCACTGTTCAGTAGTCATATGTGTATTAACTTCAATTTAAATTAAAATAATTTAAGATACTTTGAATTATCAAATCTATATCCATTTACTATTAAGTGCTTATATAACTACTAAATTAGACAGCACAGGTCTGGAAAGAGAGATTCAAATCACACTAATTCAAAACAAAAACTAATCATGAAAGTAAGAAATATTATTAAATTAGTAAATGTTGTCAGCACACAATAAAGTATTAGTGAATAAAGACTCCATAGACTATAGTTGTAACAACTTCCACATGACAATTTCAAAGTAAAAATAATCTTAGGTTACAGTGCAGATTCTTTTAGTAGAACTTTATATGTTGTTTAAACTAAACTAAAAGCTGAAATATAAACAATATTTTGTTAGATTATTTATAGTAAGAGTAAAAATGTATAGGTGATTAATATAGTGTAAGAAACGTTACAAAGCAAAGAGTCAAATGAAATAGGTATGCAATCATATGCACAGGAAAAGTGAAGAAAAGACTAAAACCTTCAGTGATAAATTTATTTCTAAATATACCTTCAGGAATGCTAGGTGGCAATTTATAAATCCATTAAATTTGAATTGCTAGTGTTGGTATGTGAAATAAATTCAGTTTATTCCATAAAGTAGAATGAATTCATTTATTTCATGGTCATTTTAGATGTGCCATAAAGATAATGAAAACATAAATTTTATTATTCAATCATAAATCACTTTTATTAATTTTGATTGATAGTGACTATAACCATTAAATTCTATTGTTTGATGGCTACCTTGTGCTAGTACTGCAAAATTTGCTATGTATCAGACTTTGGAATATAATCATAATAGAAACAATTTAAATTGTATCTTTTTCTTTTAAGTCAGGAAACAAAATCAACATTTTTGGGAAAAAGAAAAAAATTTGTATAACTATTCATATTAGAGTGTTTTAATGTGAAATATCTGCTGAGATCTGGATTGCCACCATACAAAACTGGACTATCTCTAAGTCTGACTATGGTGCACTGATTTGACATTAAAAACTTCTACTCTTTCTTGACTTAAAATTGCTTTCTGTATTTAAGTCGTATACTGTTCTATAAACCATGCAACAGCCAACTATTACTTAATAACCTTGCTAATAGGTTATTGATATTATAATTGGTAACTTTGCATTCATCTGGTCAACAAATAATTGAGCATCAGCAATATGCCAGGCACTAAGTTAAGTGCTAAAGGGAAAATGGTGAGTAGGACAGAGAAGATAAATGGAACATAGTCATCACTAAGGAAGACAGATTAATATGTAGACAGAATGGCCTAGTGTGATAGAACTATGCAAACTGTAGTTGTTGTTGTTCATTGCCATCAAGTTGGTTCTGACCCATAGTGACCCTGTATAGAGTTTCCAAGGAGTAGCTGGCGAGCTTGAACAACCGACCTTGCAGTTTAAAAGACTGCAGTCTGATGCATTAGCCCACAGTGCCACACCAGGACTCCACATACAAACTGTAGCTGTTGTTGTTGTTAAGTGTCATTAAGTCAGTTCAGACCCATAGTGAGTCTGTATAGAGTTTCTAAGGAGCCGCTGGTGAGCTTGAACCACCCACCTTGCAGTTCAAATGGCTTAGCAGTCTGGTGCATTAACCCACAGCTCCACAACAGGAGTCCTGTAGTAGAGGGTGCTGTATGAATAATCAGGAAAGGCATCTACCAAACGAGATGGGTTAGGGAAGAATCCTTATAGGAACAAAGGAATTTCTTCTTGGATGACATTTAAAATATAAAAATAGACCAAGAAATAAAGGAGTGAGGTGAAAGGATGGAAACAGGGAAAGGGATTGTTGATTTGCATGTATAAGATGCAGTGATAAAAATGTAAAACTGATTATTTTGTCTGTAAACCTTCACTCCATTCACAATAAAAAGTTAAAAGAAACAAACAAAGGAAATAAATGGTAATAATATTACAAAAAATATATGAAGTACAATAATTTAAATAAACGAATAGAGCAGAGCAGGAGTAGAGAGTTCAAGAGAGGCAGTGTCAGTACAGGAAGCTGAAAAGCAATAAGCATTTTGCAGAAATGTGTAAGCCATGTAAAAGAACTTTTACTTATTTCTAATAGAAATGAAAATTGGTTGAATTCTGTACAAAAAAGATGTGAGACAATGTGTATTAATGATTTCAGTTCTTCTCCAATGCTAACCCTGAGCTTGCACTTAATATTTGCTCTGTATTTAAAATGATATCTAACTCTAAAATGCGTTATACTGCTAAAAATTATAAGGAAATATGGAAGATATATACTGCAAAATATGCAACAAAGTATTTTATATCATTCCTACCATTTAATGTCCCATTGGATCAACATAAAAGGACTGTATGTGTCCTTATATTCCTAGGTAGATGTTGTAAATGTACTGCAGAGGAGCCTATTGATTGTGTAAAACTCTCGTATGAAGAGAAACTTTTCTCTAAAAGGTTATTAAGTACTTTAGTTAACTTATATGAATTTTTAATAAATTCATGTTTCATATGATTCTGTTAAGTGCCATATAGTTGGTTCTGACTCATAGAGACCTTGTATAGGTTTCTGATGTGCAGCTGATGGGTTTGCATTGCTGACCTTGCAATAAGCAGTCCAGAGCAGATCCTACAGAACCATTTCGGGTCTCCACTTTTTACAATTACATATAAAAATTTGCTTAAAGTTGGGAGACTATCAATTTAGTAAAATTAGTGCAGAACATCACTAGGCTAATCTGTTGACAGAAATCAACTGTACATATTCATAACTTCTTGACAAATGCTGATTATAGTAATTTGGAAAACCTTTCTTTTATTTGTTCAGTTTTAATTTGCTTTTAAAAACAAGATTTTTATGAAATCAATAACAGCAAAAACACCTCATTTCAAACACCTCATTTCAAGCTCACTATCATTTCAAGTCATAAATTAATGAATTCTCTGGGCTTTTTTAAAAGGCAAAAGTTCTAATATGAAATAGCTAGCTTAAATTATTGTTTTATATTTTGGAATAGCCTCACTTTGATTACATTGATATCATGTTTCTTACCTGCTTTAAAGTTTTTTTCCATAGAGAAAAACATCAAAATCCATCAACCGTCCCATGAAAAATACTCCGGAGTAATCTATTGCTCTGGTTCTTAATTTCCTGTAGTGGCATTTTGAAATGTTTCTGATTCAGAAATTCTTCTCACAATACTACAATTTTAGATGAAATCACTTGGCAAAAATTAAGCAAGTTAGGTCATAATTTTTGAGGTGAACATGTCTATGCAAGTTATTTTATGTAAATATGAAATTACCAAAATATTAAAGTTGCATTAAAAGTGATTTAAATTATTCCACAATACAAGAATACATATTTAAAAATGCCATTGTATTATATTTTATAGTCAAATATAAATCAAAATTTAAATAGAAATTTTGTTATATGTTATGGAATAAAAATTAGTTTCATAACTTGATGTTTAGAATACATCTCATTCATTATAGCTCAAAATCTAATAAAAAAAAAAAAGGAAATCTTTTTTGGTTTTGTTTTGTTTCTGTTATTTTTGTTTTGTTTTGTTTTTTTGTTCTGTTATTTTGTTTTGTTCTGCATTGAGAGGAGCAAAGTCTTTTTACACTGCTATCTGAAAGTTCTTTTCTGATAGGAAAAAAATGCAGTACATTGTTGTTATCACGTGGGATTTAGTCTTTTCTGACTCATAGTGACCCTAGTACAATAAAACAAAACATTGCTTGTTTCTTGGACATTCTCACAATAGTTGTATGTTTCAGTCAATTGTTACAGTCACTGTTTCAGTCCATCTCTTTGAAGGTCGTTCTCTTTTTTGTTAATCATCTATTTTATCAAGTATGACGTCTTTCTCCAGTGACTGATACTTCCTGATAACACATCCAAATAACGTGAGATGAAATCTCTATATCCTCCCTTCTAAGAAGTATTCCGGCTGTGCTTTTTCAGCTTGAGAAATGATGAATATATTCTTCCCATTTGTCTTTTCATATTTCATCATAAACCTTTGCTTTATCTTCTTCAACACATCTTGAATTCTCTGTTACTCTACAATTTCATCATTTCTCTTTAGCTATTATGCTTGAGAGCAATTTTCAGAGTCTCTTAATAGATTCATTTTTGTCTTTCTCCCATTTTTACATCTTTTAGTGATGTTTTGTTTTCTTCATATATGATGTTCTTGATGTCATCAACTCATCTTGTCTTCAGTCTTTAATTTTCATTGCATCAAATCTGTAAGAAGCTCTGGTAGTATAATGGATATGAATTGGACTGCTAATCTCAACATCAGCAGTTCAAAACAACCAGCAGTTCCATGGGAGATAAAGGAGGCTTTCTGCTCCTGTCAAGATTTACAGCCTCAGAAACCCTGTACAGGGTTGTTATGGGTCAGAATCAACTCTACAGAACTTAACAACATCAACAATACTTGATATGGTCCCTAAATTCAGGTAGTAAATACTCAAGGTAGTATTTTGACTCTTCTGGACTTTTAAAAATTTTTCTTCAGCTTCAACTTGAACTTGTAGATGAACAATTGGTGGTCTGTTTTGCAGTACACCCTTGGTATTGTTTTGACTGATACTTACCTCCGTCATCTCTTTCCACAAATGAAGTCAATTGGATCCCTATATATCCCAATTGACAGAGTCCATATGTATAGTCATTGCTTATACTGTCAAAAAATGTGTTTTCAATGAAGAAGTCATTATTTTGCAAGCTATCATATAATCCCTGATGTTATTTCTATCATCAAGGCTATATTTTGTAAATACTGATCTTTTTTCTTTGTTTCCAATTTTCTCATTCTAATCTCCAAAAATTAACAATGCATCTTCATTCCATGTTAATTCAACTTTAGACTGCAGAAGTTAGTAAAAAATTTCAATTTCTTCATCCTTGACATTAGTGGTTGGTATAGATACTTGAATAATAAGCATATTTAATGATGAATTTGCTACAGTTATTATTCAGTTTCTAATTCTTGCTATCATAGACCATATGATTTTATGGTTCAAAATGGCCAAAACCAGTTCATCTCAGTTCACTAATGCCTAGGATCAATCTATAAGTGTTCCATTTCATTTTTGGTAATTTTCACTTACCTTAAGTTCATACTTCATACATTCCACGTTTGGGTAATTAATAAATGTTTGTAACTATTTTTATTTCTCATTTTGAGTCATTCCACATCAGCAAATGAAGCTCTCAGAAGGTTTACTCCATCTACATCATTAAGGTAGGTCCTATGTGGAGGTAGCTTCCAACCAAAGGGGCTCATTGTCTGGCACTATTTCCACTGCAATCCATAAGGTTTCACAGATCAATTTTTTCAGAAGTAGATTGCCAGGTCATTCTTCTCAGTCCATCTTTTCTTTAAGCCTAAGTAGCTCAACTGAAACCTGTCTATCAGGGGAAACTTGCTGGTTTTTGAAATAGCAGTGACATAGCTTCCTGCTTTACAGAAACAGAGAAGCCACACTATAACAGACTGTCCGATGAGTGGTAAAAATGAAGTATAATAAAATATAATTACAGAACATTTAAATCCAAACTGGTCATAATTGTATCTGTATATATGCTTATAACATATACTTTTATGGACTGAGAAAGGCAGTGTGCCTGGAAGCAGGAGGCTGGCTTGCAAAATGTGCCCTTTGGACATTTAAATGAATATATTTTCAAAGTGGTAGGTGTACATAAAAAAAAAAAAAGTAAAGGCGGTAAATAATGGCAGCTGATGGTTCATGGAGGGGATTTTAATAATTGCAATGATTTGTTGAATGTAAAACTGATGAGCTGCCCTATAAATATTCACTCACTAAATTCACAATAAAAGTTTTAAAATAAGAACAAACAAACAAACACTATCTAATAATCTGTAAAGCTGTCAGTAAAGAAACCTAAAAAAGCAAAAAATTAGGTGAGATTCTTATTCCAGTATTACATACCTCATCTCAAAGCGATGGCTTCAGAAAACTCTTGATTTAAAGCAAACGGAAAATAACAATAATATATATTTTTTAATAATTCAGCAACCTCAATCTTAAACTTCCTTTTCTCAAACAACTATCTCACAATTGAGATTCCTTTGTTCTCTGATTTCTAATCTGTATCTTAGAAATCCTAGCTATCATTCAATTCTAATGAGCATAAATGTATACCAATTTTGATTACTCATGCTTATTTTTAAACTTAAGTAAGATATGAGATCATTACATTTGTATTATCACAATAATAACTTGATAATAAATTATATAGAAAAATTTTAATACCTGTAATAAAGATGTTAAGTCCCAATAAGTATGTTAACTATTTCTTTGATTCTATCCACCTGTTTGAAGGTGAATTGCCATATAGAATGTTACTGCATTTTCTGTTTTAATTGAAATGGAATTGAAAAATCTAGAATGTTTCTTCACCATAATCTGCATGTATAGTTTTATTATGCTTACATAAGAAAGTCAGTAGGCTGCAAATATCACTACTATAATGGTAGTTCATATAATGCTTGATAAGAAAATTATAGTTGAAAGGAAAAAATATTGAAAGTAGTCTGAATCAGCAAACCAACAGTTGAATGATCAATATAACTATTAGTCTATTTTTAAAAATACTTTTAATGATAAAATGATTTTATGCTTTAATTAAGAGAATAATATTTAGTTATTAAATTTATACTTAATGTATTTCTCCATCTAAAAGTGATTGAACTGAAAACCTTTAAAAATGTGTAGAAATAACCTTGTTATATATTTTTATGTGTTTAGACTCAAGTGTTTATATAAACTTAGAATGAAAGCAGAAAATACCAGAACGATCTTTGCTTGTGCTTTAATTATTATGCAAAGGCTTTGATTGTATGGATCAAAACAAACTATGGATAACATTGAAAGAATGGATATTTCAGAACACTAAAATTATGCTTATAAAGAATTTGTCCATAGGAAAAAAAAGGCAGTGATTAGAATAGAAGGAGGGGGTACTGAGTGATTTAAAATCAGGAATGGTTTGTGCTAGGGATGTATTCTTTCACCATACTTATTCCGTCTTATGCTAAGCATATAATCTGAGATGGCGAATAATATGAAGAAGAACATGTCATCAGGATTAGAGGAGGACTCATTAACAGCCTGAGATATACAGATGATACAACCTTACTTCTGGAAGTAAAGAGAATTAAAATTAAAATTAAAAGACAACGAATGCAGTCATCAGTATTGATGTTGTTGTTGTCAAGTGCTGTCAGGTTCAGTTCTAACTCATTGCAACCCTGTATAGAGTTTCCAAGGAGATGTTCATGGGCTTGTACTGCTGACCTTGTGGTTTGCTGTCCGGTGCAGATCCTACAGTGCCACACCAGGAGTGCTCAGCATATGGATAGCAATAAAAAAAAAAGAAAAACAAAATAAAAAATCCTCATAACTTGACCAATCAATCACACCATGATAAATGAAGTAAAAAGATTGAAGTTGTCAGTGACTTCAGTTTGCTTGGATCCACTGTCAACACCATGGGAGCAACAATCAAGAAACCAAATGACATACTGTATTAGGCAAATCTGCTGCAAAAGATATCTTTAAAGTGTTAAAGAGCAAAGATATCAGTTTGAGAACTAAGGTGCACCTGACGCAAACCATACTATACTATTTTCAGTCACCTCATCTGCATGTGAAAGTTGGAAAGTGAATAAAGAAATTCATGTAACAATGTTGTCCAGGACATAGAATTTTTTGTTCTGTCATGTGTTGGGGAAGAACCAACTTGTTGGCATCTAATAATAGCAACTTAAATGATCAACATCTAAAGAAGAGTTGAATAGTTTCAGGTTGCTTGTTATTATGTAACTTTACATATTATGGATCTCTTATATATGTCTAAAGATTTCTTAGTAACATGAAAATAATGCATACAAATGCTGAAATTTAAATGTGATTGTATCATATGTGAAGTAGCCCTGTTAGCATAGTGGGTTATGAATTGAGATGCTAACTGCATGGTCAGCAGTTCTAATCTACTAGCTGCTCTGCTGGAGAAAAATGAGACTTTCCACTTTCAAAGAATTCAGCCTCAAAAACCCTATACAGGGTTACTATGAGTTGGAACCAATTCTTCAGCACACCACTACCACCATCACCATATTTCATGTGATCAACCTTATAAAAACAGATTTTACTAGAAAATATAATATAATAAGGATAACATATACTAAAGTAGAAATTGTTAAAGTTATGAAAGCTTCTTAAACACAACCAAATAGCTTGAGGGAATGAGTCTCTGAACTTGGGGGCTAAGGACTATATCCACAGGGAACACCAAGGTCAAGTGGCATAACATTGCTACTTTGGTAACCAGCAACTGGGGGCCTTAAAAACTTCTAAGCAGCTATCTAAGGTACAACTATTGGTCTCTCTCAGTCTGAAGGAAAGAAGAGTGATGAAAACTTAAGAGTTATGGGAACAATTAATCTAATAGATCCTAAGAAACAATTAATCTTAAAAAAATGCAGTGTTCATGACCCTGAGACCAGAAGAACTGTGTGATACCTGGTTACTACTAACAAATGTTCTGAAAGGTACTAGAAGTTCTTGGGTAGGGTGGGGAAAAAATGTGGAATAAAACTTAGAATCTTAAATACCAAGTTTACCAGTTTGATAGGGACTGGTGGGACACCTGAAAATGGTCTTTAGTCACTCTTGAGATCTAAAATTAACTCACCCCTATAGCTAAATTTTCTTTCAAACAATTGCTGTTATTGCTACGTGCCATAAAGTTGATATCAACTCATAGTGATCCAACAGAATGAAACACTGTCTGGTCCTGGGCCAACCTCACAATCATTGCTACTTCTGAGCCCATCACTGCTGCCACTGTACCAGTCCATCTCATTGTGGGTCTTCCTCTTTTTCTCCCACCCTCTACTCTACTAAATATGATATCATTCTCCAGTGACTGATCTCTCCTGATAATATGTTCAAAGTAAGAGAGTCGAAGTTTGGCCATCCTGGCGTCCAAGGAAGACTCTGGCTCTATTTCTTTCAACACAGATCTGTTTGTTCTTTTGGCATTCTACCAGCACCATAACTCAAATGCAACAAGTTTTCTACAGTCTTTCTTATTCACTATCCAATGTTTACATGCATACGAGGTTATTGAAAATATCATGGCTTGCGTCAGGCGCACCTTACTACTCAAACTGACATCTTTGCTCTTCAACACTTTAAAGAGGTCTTGTGCAGCAGATTTGCCTAATGCAATACATTGTTTGATTTCTTGACTGCTGTTTCCATAAGTGTTGATGGTTGAGCCAAGCAAAATGAAGACTTTGACAACTTCAATCTTTTCTTCACTGATATGAATGTTATTTATTGGTCTAGTAGTGAGAATTTTTCTTTTCATTGAGGTGCAACCCACACTGAAGGCTGTGGTCTTAAATCTTCACAGTAAGTATTTTAAGTCCTCTTCACTTTCAGCAAGCAAAGTTGTATCATCTACATATCACAGGTAATTAATAAGTTTTCCTCCAATCCTGATGCCACATTTTTTCTTCATATAATCCAGCTTCTCAGATTATGTGCTCAGCATACATATTGAATAAGTGTTGTGAAAAATTACAACTTTGGCACACACCTTTCCTAAGCTTAAACCATTAGGTGTTCCCTTGTTCTATTTGAACAGCTGCCTTTTGTCTACATACAGGTTCCTCATTAGCACAATTAAGTGTAGTACTCATACTTCACAATGTTGTCCATTGTTGTTGTTGTTGTTAAGTACCGTGGAGTCAGTTCCGACTCACAGTGACAATGCACAGGGTTTCTGAGGCTGTAAATCTTTACGGGAGCAGAAAGCCTAATCTTTCTCCTGTGGAACAGCTGGTAGTTTCGAAGTGCCGACCTGAGGTTAGCAGCCCGATTATAACCACTACACTACCAGAGCTCCTTATAGCTTGTCATATCCATACAATCAAAAGCCTTTGCGTAGTCAGTAAAGAAAAGGTATTTTCTGCTTTCAGCCAAATGCATATGACATCAGAAATTATATCCCTCGTTCCATGTGCTCTTCTGAATCCGGCTTGAACCTCTGGAATTTCTCTGTCAATGTATGTTGCAGCTGTTTTTGTATTACCTTTAGTTAAACTTTACTTGCATGGGGTATCAATGACACTGTCTGATGATTTCCATATTGCTTTGGGTCACCTCTCTTTTGAATGGTCGTGAATATGGATCTCTTCCAGTCAGTTGGCCAGATAATTGTCTTCCAGACTTGTGGCATTGATGAGTGTGTGCCTCCAGCACTGCATCAGTTCACTGTCAAACAATAGACAAGTCTAAAAGAAAAGCAATAACACTGAGAAGTACTCACACCTTTGAATAATCACTCAATTGAGATCAACGGGCAGCATTTAACCAATGGCAAAATTTAGGAGGGTTAAGAAAGGACGGGATGGTAACTATGGCAATGAAACAATGTATGATAGATTGAATGTAAAACTAATGTTCTCCCATGTAAACTACCACACAATTCACAATAAAACATTTATTAAAAAAAAAAAAGAAAGAAAGAAAGAAGGAGGAATGAAAACAGAAAACACAGGGAAGAAGTGAGATAAGGGATTATTCATTGTAAGGATTACAATCAGTGAGATGAAACAAACTACACACGCATTGGTGAATAGAAAACTCATTTGCTCTGTAAATACTAACCCAACTCACAATAAAAAGAAAAAGAAAACGTCAAAGAGTTAGAAACTGGTAAAAGGGGTTTCCTTCTTCTCCATAGTTTCAAAATTTCCTTTTCATTCTAGATTATCTGACTCTATTTTTATACTAAGGAGCCCTGGTAGCGTAGTGGTTACGAATCGGGCTGCCAACCTCAAGGTCAGCAGTTTGAAACTACCAGCGGTTCTGTGGGAGAAAGATGAGGCGTTCCGCTTCGGTAAAGATTGACAGCCTCGGAAACCCTGTGCAGGGTTGCTATGCGTCAGAACTGACTCCACGGAACTTAACAACAACAACAACAGTTTTATACTGAATTGGAAAAAATTGATAACAACGTTAATGTCTGTACACAGTCATGCAATAGATTATTCTTTATGCAAATGATTTTTGTCTAGTAGAGAATATAATTTTCTGCAAGTCAAACTCACATTTGAACTGGATTTCAACATTTATTGATTTTTCTTATTATGCATTAAATAAAGATGTATTGAATTTTTGACATTTTTATATTTATACAGTCCATTTTTGTATACCTATATTTTGAAATTCTGCCAATTTAATTGATGATCAAAAATAAATTAGAACTTTAAAAAATCTTAAAAATTTTAACTTTATTAAACAATATGAAGTTAACTTTATATTAACTCTTTCCTTATCATGTTGAATGTTACATAATTATATAGCTGTTGCACATAATAGGTATATATTGGTTATTGTTTGTCATTTTAATATGGCCTTCTTTCATAAGTATGAAATTAGAAGAACTTTTATATTTGTCCTTCATTTTTCACTCTTCTATAATGTGTTAATTGGGATCCTGGTGTGATGCTGTAGCATAAACACTAGACTGCTAACTGAAAAGTAGGTGGTTCAAACCCACAAGCCACTCCTCGGAAACATGGTACAGGGTCACTATGAATCAGAACCAACTCCAAGACACTTAGCTACAGCAACAATGTGCTATTTAGTTAACCATTTTAATTGAAAAACCAATTTTTCCTTAAACAGTTTGCATTATATACACATACAATATGAAAATAGAAATTTAAGACAGTAAATTTTAGTTTTGACTGTTCTAATAACAGGTGTGGAAATGTAGGATAAGCACAGGACTGCTGATCACAAGGTTAATGGTTCAACCCACCATCTGTTCCTTAGAAACCCTATATAGGGTAGCTATAAGTCAGAGCTGACTTGACAGCACTTACTAACAAACTTCTAATAAAAACATAATTCATATGACACTATACCACTTTTTCCTAAATAAGACTTAGATTTACAAAAACTCATTTTACTAAAAGCTGATTATGTCTAATATATATTTTACCTATTCACATATACATAAATTTATATATATGAGGTAGACTCTCTCATCTTCCTTTCCTGAGTGTTTCAACTGATATTTAATGTCTTGTTTTTTCGGAGATAAGAACAATTTATTTAATCAGTTTAAATAAAACTCATTGCTGTCAGGTTGATTCGACTCATTGTCACCCTAAAGGACAGAGTAGAATTGTTCTATAGGGTTTCCCAAACTGCAATCATTACAGAAGCTGACTGCCACATCTTTTCCCATGGGCTGGCTTGTGGGTTTGAACCACCCACCTTTGGGCTAATGGCCAAGCATTTAACCACTGTGCCAACAGAATTTTACTAAAATACTGCTTTATAAAATATTTTTAAAAAAATATTATTTCTGATTTCTATTGAGTTGTTTTCAATTTATGGTGTTTCCATGTGTGCAGAGTAGAATTATTCCATAGTATTTTCAAGGCTGTAATCTTTTGGAAGCAGATTACTAGGCTTGTCTTTGGAGGTGTTTGGGCTTGGATTTGAAATGCCAAACTTTTAGGATCGTAGTCAAATGTGTAATGATTTTTGTCACTCAGTACATATGCAGATATTTAGTTAATACCTAAATAAAAAAAAAAAATATATATATATATAGTACTATGTTGTTAAGTGCCCTCAAATCAATTCCAACTCATAGTGACCCTGTTTAGGTTTTCCAAGGAACAGCTGGTAGTTAACCTTGACTCAACAGCCAATCTTGCTACACAAACCAACTCTGTGGTCCAGTACTTTATCCTACAGCATCACATCAGGACCTGTAATGTTATATAAATTTGCCCTCACTTCGAAACAAGTTATACCCCCTGGTGAGAATTTCCCTTTCCACCCAAGATATTTTATGCATTTCCAGGTGATTCTTATGTATGTATAGAATCACTGGGTATCTTTTTAACTTACATTTTCGGACTCAGTATATATGGGGTTATTGTTCTTTAGGTGTCCTCCTATGGATTTGACTCATAAATACCCTGCATAGGGTTCCTTAAGAGCAGTTGGTGGGTTTTAACCACTGACCTAGCATTTAGCAATTCAGTGCTTATCCTAAGGTGCCACACCAGAAATACAGATTCTCAGCTGGGGGATGACCCATTAATGAAGCAGTTCAAAACCCTGCTTGGAAATCGTTGAGTCATCTCCTACTCACAACGCATTCTTCATCACAATCACCACCACTTGCTGCAAGTACCACTTTTAAATGACTTCACCAAATCTTTCACTAAAGTATAGCTAAATTAGAACCATAAGCACCTATTCCAACTTACCTACAAATTTGACTTACAGACACACTTAGAGATGTATTTCTTCATACCTTGAGGACTGCTTGCACATACATATTCAGTTATTCCTTACATATCTAGTTGAAGCAGTATTGTGTGGCTGCAACCAAATTATGACTCCAGGTCCTAATAAATGTATTACTGTATTCATGAGACAAGGACAACATCATTTATAGGAAAGCCTAAATCAACAGTTGGAGAAAATTAAAATGTTTTACATCTGATATTTATCTTAGAAAGAAAGATAAGGTTATTTGATAATAAAGCCAACATCTACAACTCTAATTAAACAAGAAATTGATTTAAAAGTATTATATATACGTATACGTATATGTATATAATATATGTATATATATAGAGAGAGAGTGAGCTCTGGTAGCGTAGTTGTTATGAATCGGGCTGCTAATCTCATGATCAGCAGTTCGAAACTACCAGCTGTTCCGGGGGAGAAAGAGGAGGCTTTCTGCTCCCATAAAGTGGTAGCATCAATTGGTTCAAGAGTGGCAACAATGGTGAGGTTGTCCCAGGACAGGGTAGTGTTTCATTCTGTTGTGCATAGGGTCGCTATGAGTTAGTACCGATTGCATGGCACCTAGCAACAAGTACATATGTACATATATATGTTGTTGTTGTTGTTAAGTGTTGTCCAGTAGGTTCTAACCCATAGAGACCCTATATAGGCTTTCTGAGGAGTAACTGGTGCCTTGAACCATTGACATTGTGGTTCAAGCGCATTAATCCACAGCACCACACCAGAACTCCATACACATATATACTATCATGATATTTTAAGTGTCATGGAGTTCATTTCTACTCATAGTTACCCAGTATAGGGTTTCTATAGAGCAACTGGTGAGCTTTAACTGCTAACCTTGAGACTCAAACCAACTTTGTAGTCCAGCACATTATAACCTGAAGCACCAAACCAGCCATCCATAGCATAATATAGAGTATAATAAATAAATAGTTGTCTTATGTGTGATTTTGATGAAGATTCAAACTCAGCTTAATAACACCTATATCAGCTTGATTTTCTTCTAGAAGATAGAAATTGGGTATTTTTCTTTGTTCTTTCAGCTTGAGACATGTTGCATGTGTTTTTCCCTTTTGATTTTCTAACTCCTCGTCTTTATCCATTTCATTGTAATACTCAATTGTGTCTCCTGGTGCTGCCCTTTGAAATTTTCAATTCAACTCTTTTACCTCCTTATTTCTTCCTTTTGCTTTAGCATCTCTTTGCTGGAGAGCAAGTTTCAGAGTCCTTTCTGACATCCATATGCTCTTTTTTTTCTCTCCTGTCTTTTAAATAACCTTTTGCTTCATTCCTCTGCAATGTTTTTGATGTCATCTCACAACTCTTTTGGTCTTCAGTCATCTTTTTGATGATGAATGTGACACCATTCCTCTTGAATTTGTGGTTCCTAGTGTAGCAAAACATACATTTGTCAGATTCAAATGCTCTTATCATTCCATCTCAGTTCACAAATGCCTTGGATATTGATTTTTTGCATTTCATTTTTTATAACTTCCAATTATCCTAGATTCATATTTTGTATATTCCATGTTCCAACTATCAACAACAACAACAACTATTAAGTGGATATTTGCAGATGTTTCTCCTCATTTTGAGTTATGCCCCATCAGCAAATGAAGTTCATGAAAGCTTTTCTCCGTTGGTGTCATCATGCTCAACTCTATTTTGAAGAGGTGTATTTTGAATGCCTTCCAACCTGCAGTGCTCATCTTCTGGCACTATATCTGACAATATCCTGGTGCTGTTCAACATGTTTTCATCTCCTGGTACTATATCTGAAAACATTCCACTGCTATTCATAAGTAGTTTGTCTCTCCTTCCTACTCTGTCTTAATCTGGATGTTCATCTGAATCCTTTCCAACGTAGGTGACCTTGCTAGAGTTTTACATACTGGTGGCATATCTTCCATCATCACAGCAACTCACTAGTCACCTAGTACAACAAACTGACAGAGGAGATGGGGAAAGATTTAATACAGTGAGCTAAATAAAAGGTCTGCAAAGCAAATCCACCTTCCATTCTAAGAAACCCTACACATGTGTTAAGCCTGCTGGACAGTACACAAAAACAACAGCAAAAGGGAGCATTTACTTATCCCAATTTTGTAGGAAATTAAATAGTTTCTGTTACTCATTTATTTTTAAAAAGAATATTGCCACATGGTATATAAAAATTGTTGTTGTTGTTGTTGTTAAGTGCCGTATAGTCGGTTCCGACCCATAGCGACCCTGTACAGGGTTTCCGAGGGTGTAAATCTTTACGGGAGTAGAAAGCCTCATCTTTCTCCCGCGGAGCGGCTGGTAGTTTCGAACTGCTGATCTTAAGGTTCGCAGCCCGATTCGTAACCACTACGCTACCAGAGCTCCTATATAAAAATTGTGCTCACTATTAATTTTGCTTTGCTATATTTCACATTGTAGAATAAGCATTGGACCTCAAGGTAGATTTGAACCACAAGGTTGGTGGTTCAAACTCACTGGTCGATCCTCAGAAACCCTATACATGGTTGCTGTGAGTCAGAACCAACTTGACAGCCCTTCACAACATAGTTAATATTAGCAAACCTGGAATGTGCAATGCTTACACTGCTAACTGTAGTCTAGAGGCTTCTACTTCTGTATGATATATGCCTTAGAAACTCTGTTCAGTGTTGCTATGAGTCAGAACCAACTCCAAACCACACCACCACTATAATTAAAATACCCTGGTAGTGTAGTGGATTAAATATTGGGCTGCTAATCACAAGGTCAGCAGCTGATCCAAGGGAGAATGATGAGATTTTCTGCTCCCATAAAGTTTACATTCTCAAAAACCCTATGCAGTGTGCTATGAGTCATATTCACCTCCATGGTATGCATCAACAGCAGCATAAGCAATATGAAGGAGTCCTGGCATGTCACTGTAGAAAAAGAACTGGACTGTTAATCAGAAAGTCACTGGTTCAAATCCACCAGCCCTTCCTTGGAAACTCTATACACATGAGAGGATGGTGCTGGACCGGACAGTGTTTTAGTCTATAGTCCACAGGATTGCTATGAGTCAGAACAGAATTTTTGGCACCTAATAACAATTCCAACATGAGTCAGAACCGACTTGGTGGTACTTAAGAACAACAACAACATAGTAATATGAAAGGACTCTAGTCGTGTTGTGGGTCAGCTGTTGCTGCTAATCACAAGTTTGATGATTTAAACCTAACAAACACTCAACAAGAGAAATATACAGTTTGCTTCTGTAAATATTTATAATCTCAGGAAACCATACATAGGATCTCTGTAAGTCAGAATCTGGGTGAGGCACTGTAGGATAAGCATTTGACTACTAACTGCAAGGCTGGAATTCAAACCCACCAGCTGATCCTAGGATACCGCATGTAGGTTGCTTTGAGTTGGAACCGACTTGATGACACTTAACAACAATAATAGTATAAGTCAATAGGATCAATGTCAGTAGGTTTGGTTTTGGTCCTGGAAGATTATATGAAGAAGCCCTAGTGGCACAGTGATTAAGCATTCATTTGCTAACAGAAAGGTCTGCAGTTCACACTCACCAGCTGTTCCTCTGGTGAAAACTGTAGCAGTTGGTTTCTGATAATGTAATTGTTGTTGCTAAGTGCTCTCAAGTCAATTCTGACTCATAGCAATGCTGGATAAGTTTCCAAGGAGCAGCTGGTGGGTTTGAACTACTGACCTTGTGGTTCACAGCCCAGTTCTTCTGATAGTAAAGCCTTGAAAACTTTAGGGGCAGTTCCACATTGTGCTATGGGGTTGCTATGAGTTGGAAATAACACCATGACAGTGGGTTTGGGTTTAGATAACTAATATGAAAGTTAAATAGAATTTTGCCTATATTAAGCACCTATTTAAATAATTATTCTTTATTGCTGTTGTTGTTAGGTGTCATAGAGGTGGTGGTTCTGACTCATAGCAACACTATGCACAACAGAACGAAACACTGCGCAATCCTGTGCCATCCTCATAGTCCCTGCCACTCTACAGCCTGTTGTCACAGCTACTGGGCCACTCCATCTGTCACTGGGGGCCTTCCTCTTTTTTCACTAGTCTTCCACTTTAACAAACATGATGTGATTCTTCAGGAACTGGTCCCTCTTGATAATATGTCTGAAATATGAGAGACAAAATGTCGCCATCCTGCCGTCAAAGGAGTACTATGGCTATATTTCTTTCAACACAGATTTTTGATTCTTCTTGAAGTCCATAGTTCTTTTTATAGTATTCTGTAACTATAGTTTATAGTCTTCTATAACTCAAATGCATCAATTCCACTATGGTCTTCATTATTTATTCTCCAACGTTCACATACATATGATGCTATTAAAAATGCCATTGCTTGCGTCAGGCACACCTTAGTCTTCAAACTGATATCATTGTTCTTGGACACTTTAAAAAGGTCTCGTGCAATCAATTTGCCTAATATAATACATCTTTTGATTTCTTGAATTGGTTCTTCTATGAGTATTAATAGCGGATCTAACCAAAATGAAGTCTTTGACAACTAACACTTTTCTCCATTTGTTGTTGTTGTTAAGTGCCGTCGAGTCGGTTTCGACCCATAGCGACCCTGTACAGGGTTTCCGAAAGTGTAAATCTTTACGGGAGTAGAAAGCCTCATCTTTCTCCCGCGGAGCAGCTGGTAGTTTCGAACCGCTGACCTTAAGGTTTACAGCCCGATTCGTAACCACTACGCTACCAGATGATGTTATTTATTGGTCCAGTGGTGAGGATTTTTGCTTGTTTTACATTGAAGCGCAAGCCGTACTGAAGGCTATGATCTTTAATGTTCATCAGTAAGCATTTTAAGTTCCCTTCACTTTCAACAAGCAAGGTTATATCATCTGCATATCGCAGTTTCTTAATGAGGTTTCCTCTAATCCTGATGCCATTTATTTTTTTCCATATAATCCTGCTTCTCCGATTATTTGCTCAGCATACAGATAGAATAAGTATAATGAAAGAATATAGCCATAGCACACAGCTTTGCTAATTTTAAACCACTCATTGCCCTCTTGGTCTATGTACAGGTTCCTCATGAGCACAATTAATTGTTCCTGGAGACCCATTCTTTGTAATGTTATTCATAGCTTGTTATATTCACACAAGCAAAAGCCTTTGCACAGTCAATAAAGCACAGGTAAACACCTTTCTTGTATCCTCTGCTTTCAGCAAGATCCATCCAGAATCAGCAGTGATAGCTCTAGTTCCACGTGCTTGTCAGGATCCAGTTGGAGCCTCTGACAGCTCCATATCAATGTACTGTTACAGCAGTTTTCAGATTATATTTATCAAAATTTTATTTGCAAGGAATTTTGCTGATATTGTTCAATGATTTCCATATTCTCTTGGGTCAATTATCTTTGGAATGGGCACAAATATGGATCTCTTCCAACCACAGGCCACGTAGCTGTCTTCCAAATTTCTGGATGAGTGAATACCTACAATGCTGCATCCGATTGTTGAAAGATTTCAATTTATACTCCCTCAATTTCCAGAGGCTTGTTCTTTGCCAGTGTTATTAATGTGCCTTGGTCTTCTTCCTTCAGGGTCATTGACTCTTCATCATAAGTTACATCTTGAAATGGTTGAACATAGACCACTTCTTTGTGGTACAGTGATTCTGTAGATTCCTTCCATCTTCTGTTGATGCTTTCTGCAACATTTTACTCATGGAATCCTTCAATATTTCTAGTTGAGACTTGATTTTTTACTTCAGTTCCCTCATCTTGAGAAATGCTGAATATGTTCTTCCCTTTTGGTTTTCTAATTCCAGGTCTTTGCACAGTTCATTATATTATTTGGCTTCGTCTTCTTGAACAGCTCTTCTAAAGTTTCTTTTCAGATCTTTCACCTCATTTTCTCCATTTGCTTTAGCATCTTTATGCTGGAGGGCAAGTTTCAGAGTCTTTTGTGCCATCCATTTGGTATTGTCCTTTCTTATCTTCAAAATGACCTTTTGCTTTCTTCCTTTATGATGTTTTTGATGTCATTCCACAATTATTCTGGTTTTGATCATCAGTGTCTAATGTATCAAATATGTTCGAAGTGATCTCTAAATTCAGGTGGGATATGTTCAAGGTCATATTTTTGCTCTGTGGACTTGCTTTAATGTTCTTCAGTTTCACCTTGAATTTGCATATGAGCAATTGATGTTGTGTTCCACAGTCTGCCCCTGGCCTTGTTTAGACTGATTGAACTTTTCTACTGTCTCTTTCCACAGATGCAGTTAATCCGACTTCTATATAGTCTGTCTGGTGAAGTCCATATATATAGCCATCTTTTATGTATTTGAAAAGGTATTTTCAATGTACAAGTCATTGGTCTTGCAAAATTCTATAATGTGATCTCCAATATCATTTCTATCACCAAGGCTATATTTTCCAGCTACAGATCCTTCCTCTTTGTTCCCAACTTTTGCATTCCAATCACCAGTAATTACCCATGCATCTTTATTGTACTTTGATCAATTTTAGACTGAAGAAGTTGACAAAATTCTTCAATTTTTTTCATCACTGGCCTTACTCTTTGGTGTTTACATTTACATAACAGGGGCATTAACATTTCTGCCTTGTAGGAGTATAAGTATTATCCTATTACAGACAACATTGTACTTTAAGATAGATCTTGATTTTCTTTTTTAAATAATGAATGTGACATCATTCCTATTCAATCTGTTGTTTCCAGCAAAGTAAACCATATGCTGGTCATATTCAATATGGCCATGAACAGTTCATGTCAGCTTACTAATGTTTTGGATTTGTTGTTATTAAGTGCTGTTGATTTGGTTCTGACTTGAGACCTTATGCACAACAGAGTGAAATGCTCCCCTGTCATGGCCTAACCTCACAATCATTGTTACACTTGAGCCCTTGCTATTGCCACTATGTTAATCCATCTTGTCTATGCATTCTATTTCATTTTTGAAAACTTCCAAATTTCCTAGATTTATACTTTGTGCATTCCTTGTTCTGATTATTGATGTTTAGAGCTATTTTTACTCATTTTGAATTGTGCCCCATCAGCAAACACAGATTTTTTTGTACTTCTGAGAAATCTGTACCTGGACCAAGAAGAAGTTGTTCAAACAGAGCATGGGAACACTGAACGTTTTAAAATTGAGAAAGGTGTGTGACTGTCGGGGACCTGCCTCAACAGGGAAGTTCAGTTCATGAAGTAGGGAGATGTGGTGGCAAAAGAAATAGAGACAGAATATACACAAAGATGCGACGAAAGAAACAAAGAGACACTCCGAGACCAGAGTGGATGTAAAACTGGCAGGCAGACCCTGCATTGCAGGCAGCATGGCCCTGCAAGCAGTAATGCATGCAGGATTCAATCTGCTTTCGTCTTTTATTTTTTCAGGGAGGGATTTTGCACAAAGGAAGAAGGTGATTATTCAGATAAGACAGGATACAGAAATAAAATGTGATTAATCATTCAAAACAGGACACAATGATTTACAGAAACAAATTCTAAAATATACATTGCAAATTGTCTTAATAATCTAACATTCTTAATTTTCCAAAAAATTTCAATCAAACTGTTATACATTACCTTTTAGGCTTAAATGATCTAAGGCAGCAACGTGAGGTTTCTCAAGGCTCCTTAACATACCTTTAGTACTTAATCTCTAATAGGTAAAGGTGGAAAGGATTTAAAAGGTCTGAAGGGAGTCAAGCTATTTCAGCTACCTGGCTTAAACTTTTAGGAGGAAGGAGAACATATAGGTCAAACTGATTATACCCGGGGGCGGTTTGAAGGGGCTGCCACCATTGTCCCTTAATTCAATATTCCCAGAATTTACCACTCCACCTCAAGTGAATACCTGGGGCAGTTCCTCTCCAGAACCTCCCTGCATAATCCCAGCAAACCTGCCCTTGTTCATCCTGAGTCATATGAGGAAGTTTTACTGCCTCAGTTCTAGGGGGAAGGTCGGTTTTATTATTGTACATGGACGTCCAGAGCTCATGTTTTAAGTTAATATCAAACATAACTAAATAGTTGTATAAGGTGCAGTTCTGACATTTATCCCAGGTGGCTATAGCCTATTCCTCAAAAAGATCTGCTCCCAGGACCCCATGCGCTGCCAATACTTTCAAGGCAGTGACATTAACAGTGGAGCCATTAAAAGAGGCATTATGTACATTAACATTTTCTCAAAAGCTACAATTACCGGAGTTAGAAGCATAAAGAACAAGTACAGAATGAACAATATTAATACTAAAGAGAATTGAACAGAGGTAGCCATCCAGTGAGTTCATAAAAGCCTATGAACCCGGGACGTCAGGAGGACACTCCCTTGGCTCTCAGGGTCCATGTGAACCTGGGACATCAGGAGGTCACTTCCTTGGCCCTCAGGGTCCCTGGCTCGCAATCCTGAGAGGGGCCATCATGTTGGATTTTCGTCCATTACACAGGGCCTCAGCATCTCAGTGCTTGCGGTCCCCAATATGTGACAAGGTTGTGTTCTTTCACCATACTTATTCAACCTGTATGCTGAGCAAATAATAAGAGAAGCTGGGTTCTATGAAGAAAATTGTGGCATCAGGATTGGAGGAAGACTCATTAACAACCTGCAATATGCAGATGATACAACCTTGCTTGCTGAAAGTGAAGAGGACTTGAAACATTTACTTATGAAGATCAAGGAGGACAGCCTTCGGTATGGATTGCATCTCAATGTCAAGAAAACAAAACTCCTCACCACTGGACCAATAAACAATATTCTTATCAATGGAGAAATGATTGAAGTTGTCAAGGGCTTCATTCTTCTTGGATCAACAATCAACGTTCGCGAAGCAGCAGTCAAGAGATCAGACGACATATTGCATTAGGCAAATCTGCTGCACAGGAACTTTTTAAAGTGTTGAAGAGCAAAGATATCAGCTTGAGGACTAAGGTGCCTGACCCAAGCCACAGTATTTTCAATAACCTCATATGGATGCGAAAGCTGGACAGTGAATAAGGAAGATCGTAGAAGAATTGATGCCTTTGAGTTGTGGTGTTGGAGGAGAATATTGAAAGTGCCATGGACTGCCAAATGAACCAATAGATCTGTTTTGGAAGAAGTGTAGCCAGAGTGCTCCTTGGAGGCCAGGATGGCTAAGCTCCATCTCTCATACTTTGTACATATTGTCAGGAGGGAACAGTCGCTGGAGAAGGATGTCATGCTGGGTAAGATGGAGAGTCAGGGAAAGAGAGGAAGACCCCCAACGAGATGGATCAGCCAGGTGGCATCATTGATGGCATCAAGTGTGGCAGCGGTAGTGAGGTTGGCCCACGATTGGACATTGTTTCGTTCTGCTGTGCATGGGGTCGCTGTGAGTCAGTTCTGACTCGATGGCACCTGACAACAACAAAGCAAACATAGGTTCCAAACGCTTTACTCCATTTGGGTCATCATGGTCAACTCTACTTTAGGAGGTAGTTCTTCCCCAGTCGTATTTTGAGTTCCTTCCAAGCTGTGAATCTCACCTTCTGACTTTATATCTAACAATATTCTAGTGCTATTCATAATGTTTCAATATTCAATAGTCTGGTGTTATCTGACAATATTTCACTGTGACTAATATTTGGAATTAGTCTGCCTCTCCTTCTTAGTCTGTCTTAGTATGGAAGCTCAAGTGAATACTATCTTCCATGAATGACCCTGTTTGTATTTAAAACACCAGTGGCATAGCTCTCAGCATCACAGCCACACATAAACTACCACAGAATGACAAACTGACAGACATGTAGTGGATGCTTAGGATATCGATCTTTATGTGTTCTATTTCATTTTTGAAAACTTTCGATTTTCCTAGATCTATACTTTGTGCATTCCATGTTTTGATTAAATAGGTGTTTTCAGCTGTTTCTCCACATTTTGAGTTGTGTCTTATCAGCAAATGAAGATCCTGAAAGCTCTACTCCATTCAGGTCATCAAGGTCAACTCTACTTTGAGAAGACTGCTTGTACCCAGTCGTATTTTGAGTGTCTTTCAACCCAAGGGTCTCATCTTCCATCACTATATCTAACAACATTCTGGTCCTATCTGACAGTGTTCTACTGCTATTCATAATGTTTTCAGTGGCTAAATATTGAGAAGTAGTTCACGCTCCTTCTTCTTACTGTCGCAGTCTGGAATTTCAAGTGAAACCTGCTGGTACATGAAACACCAATGGCATAGCTTCCAACATCACAGCAACCTGCAAGCCACATTACGAGAAACTGACAGACAAGTGGTTGTATTCTTTATTACATATAAAAGTGTTATCCTGTATTATAAAATAATATTGTTGTGGTTACGTGCTGTAAAGTCGGGTCCAATCATAGGGTTTCTAAGAAACTGCTGGTGAGTTGTAACCGCTGACCTTGTGGTTCAAACTGACCTTGCAGTCTGGTGCTTATCCTTCAACACCACACATGAGCACATATGTCAACTGACACAAAGGAGAGAGTGATACTATAGGATAAGAACCAGAATGCAAGGTCAGTTTGAATGATAAAGTCAGTGGTTCAAACCCACCAGCTGTTCCTTTGAAGCCCTATGAAAGGTTGTTAAGTGTCAGAACTAACTTGAGGGCACTTAACAACAACATTCTGGAAACAGAAATTGGCTTCAATATTTGAAATGTTTTAGGGGACTTTGATTTAACATTTGTCAGATAAAGTATCAAAATATTGGTTCTGCAGTTTGATACCTCTCATCCCTCTTTACACTCCTTAGTTCATTCCCTTAATATCCAGTAACACTTAAATTTCAGAGGTGTAAATTTCAGAAGAAATTAGAAGGTGGGGCAGCTTAGAGGCTTTGTTCCATTCCTTGATGTCACAAAATGACTTGACACCAATATAAGAACAATGATTTTGTGCAGAAAGCAATGGCTGGGCAAGAAAATTTTAGCGAAGACCCAGTTAGATTATTTTCTTATTTCTGGGTTTATGAGCCTAAGATTAGCAAAAATAAAAATAGAAATGCTGTTGAGTTGATTATAACTCATGGAAACCCCATGTGCTTCAGAATACATTTTTGTGCCATAGGATTTTCAATCTATTTCCATTCAGAAATAGATCACCAGGACTTTCTTTCAATGTACCTGTAGGTGAATTTGAACCACTAACCTTTCTGTTAGTAGCCAAGGGCTTACCATTGGCCTCAAGTAAGGTCTCCTAGCATTCATAATGTTTCTGGGAAGAAAACTGTTTAAAAATTGGATAAAATTCTCCTCTTGCTTACATACTTTTTCAAATATTTAGTATGTACAAAGATGGGGTTATGTAAATGTGAACCTCCTTATGCAAGGATAAACACTCACTGAAGCAATAGTGTTAAAATGAAGCTTCACAGATGGCTGCATTCTATAGTGGCTGCAAAGCTTATGAGCTGTCTCCCTTTGGTTTTCATGGTCTTAAGCTTACACATCTGGTTGCATTGATTGCATGACAGAAGGTATTTGAAGAACTATACTTCAGAGAGAATTGAATCAATAGATAGTTCATGAACATTGTTAATACTTTATAGAATTACAAATTTTTATTCACATCATTAATTTTACTTCAAATAATATAGTTTTCATCTCAATTTTTACAGCTACCTGCTATAATATTTGTAAGTATTGACAGTTAAATCTCATTTATAATGAAAGTTATTTTTTCAAATGTTAGTTTTGTGTTCATACACTTAGGATGTAGAGACTCACATATGACAGTATATTTGGTGTATACAAGCACATTTATAATGTGTTACTGTTGTTATTAAGTGCCGTCGAGTTGGTTCCGACCCATAGTAACCATGTACAGGTTTCCAAGGCTATAAATGTTTACAGGAGAACGCTTCATCTTTCTCCCACGGAGCGGCTGGTAGTTTCGAACTGCTGGCCTTAAGGTTCATAGCCTGATTCGTAACCACTACGCTACCAAAGCTCCTTTATAATTGTGTATATCTCCCTATATTAAATAAGGTCACTGGGTGGTGAAAATAGTTAACACACCAATCTAGTAACCAAAAGATTGGCAGTTCAAATCCATAAAAAGCACCTTAGAAGAACGGCTTAACCCTGCTTCCAAAAATCAGCTGCTCAAAGCTCTATGGAGAACTGTTCTGCTCCAACCCACGTAGACTTGGAATCCACATGATACCAACTAGTTATATAAGTAAAGATGGAAGGATTTGAAGTATGAATTTAATGTATTTATTTACAAACATGATACATTTTAAACTATTTTCAAGTGCTTCTATTTTGTTTTATAAAAATTGATGTTCTATATTATTTAACACATTGTATGCATTCATTCTACATTATGGCTTTGGATGTCCTTTCTTACTTGTTTTCTTATGTGACCTTTGCAGCAGTACAGTAGGCTATTAGTGTACTGAGAAGGAGCTAGCTCATAAAAACTTGATCAAGGGCAGCCACTTAGGAACTAACTAAACCAGGTTGATATCACATATTGTCCTTTTTAAACTCAGTACTCTTTCTATTAAAATTCTTAAAATAAACATATTTTTAATTTGTATAGTATTTCACCATTTAAAACATGTTTTCACATGAATTCTCATTGTGATTTGAAAGGTTTAATGTGTCTAAGATGTGAAATGTTTATGTGTATCTACAAAAAAATATAAATAAACTCAAAGACAGTGCAATGAAGCCCTAGGCAAAAGATTCAGACATGGATTATTCTTGAATCAAGCACTGAGTCTAAAACTGTAGAACCACAGGCCAATCAACTGACTTTCCTAAACTTTGTCTCATTTGAAACATGAACCACTTGGACTATGTAAGGCTCATGTGAAAAGCACTGATAGTGTAGTGGGTTATCAGCTGTGCAGCTAACTGTAATGTCTTCAGTTCAAATCTTCTAGTAAGTCTGTGGGAGTAAGATGAGGCTTTCTGATCCCTTAAAGATTTACAGCCTCTGAAGCCCTATATAGAGTCTATGTTAGTTGGAACCAACTTGGTGGCACACAACAACCACCTTCAATGTGAATGTGTCTTCCAACTCTAGGCATCTCTATCTCTAATATCTCTAGCAGATCTAATACCACTTATGTCCAAAGTGGATAAATCCCATGGATAGAGAATCAAAAGTCATTTTTCAGTGTTCCTAACCTGAATGGGTGGAGTCCTGGTGTGGCGTTGTGGGTTAAAGCTCCAGACTGCAAAACCTTTTAAACTGCAAGGTTGGCAGGTCAAGCTCAACAGCTGCTCCTCGGAAACCCTATACAGGGTTGCTGTGAATCGGACCTGACATGACAGCACTTAACAACAACAACAAACAACCTAAATTGGGAAGCCTGATGTGGCTCTGTAGAATAAGCACTGGACTGCCAACCAAAAGGACTACAGTTCAAATCCACAAGTTGCTCCTTGGATACCCTTTACAAGGTCACTATGAGTTGGAACTGATACGACAACACAGTAACAACAATCCTGAATTATGACACATCATCTCAAAAAAACTCCTATTAGTAAAAATTCAACCAAAATGTACTAGTGTAGTTGATTTAATGCCAACATGCACTTTACTGTCATGTCAGTGCTTGGACTGACTGATTTGGATTTTGATTGCTCTAGTACCTAATGTGCAGTCAGAGTACTCCTTGGAGGCCAGGATGGCTAAACTTCATCTCTCATATTTTGGACATATTGTCAGGAGGGAACAGTCGCTGGAGAAGGATATCATGCTTGGTAAGATGGAGGGTCAGAGAAAAAGAGGAAGACTCCCAAGGAGATGGATTGGCCAGGTGGCAGCATTGATGGACTCAAGTGTGGCAGCGGTAGTGAGGTTGGCCCAGGATCAGACATTGTTTCCTTCTGCTGTGCATGGGGTCGCTATGAGTTGGTTCTGACTCGATGGCACTTGACAACAACCACAAAGTACCTAAATGATTCTTGTTCTCAAATGTTGTTGTTGTTGTTAAGTGCCTTCGAGTCGGTTCCCGACCCATAGCGACCCTGTACAGGGTTTCTGAGGGTGTAAATCCTTATGGGAGTAGAAAGCCTCATCTTTCTCCCGCGGAGCGGCTGGTAGTTTCGAACCGCTGACCTTAAGGTTTGCAGCCCGATTCGTAACCACTATGCTACCAGAGGTATTATTTAATACCTACACATTTAGTATGTCCTTTTATTTTTTTTCTGTAGCAGCCATATATATCTGAATAGATTGACATTGTCAAAATTATTACCTGATTGCATTTATTGGTCAGTTTCTCTCATGCTGGAAGTTCTCTTAATCATAAATCACTACATTCATTCAGCATTTCTGTGAAACTGTTACACCTGATTAATTACTCCTCTGTAGGAGTCCTGGTGAGTTGCTACAGGACAAAACACTGGACCACAAGGTTGGCTTGAATAGCAAGATGGATGGTTTAAACCCACCAGACTCTCCTAGGAAACCCTATACAGGATCACTATTAATAGGAACCTGCTCAATGACATTTAACAACACACCTTGGCAAGTTGTTATTTAAATGAAATTTTACTGAACAATCGGTTAATATTCTTAGCTATATCATATTATAATTCCTGAAGAAGGGACAATGATAAAATAAGTGTCCCATCTTCTTTAATGTTTATCCACAGAATGATGTGTTCTAAAGTCAAATAATTTGGGGAAATGTTGGACCCCATTAGGGATTTATCTGCCTCCAGGTTTTTTGGCCCAGCTGAAAGAGTGGTTATTGTTGTTGTTTAGTGCTCTTGAGTTAGTTCCAACTCATAACTACCCAATATAGAGTTTCCGAGGAGTGACTGGTGGGTCTGCACAGCTGATCTGTGGTTAACAGTCAAGTGCTTTTCCTACAGTGCCAAACCAAGACTTCAAAAAAGTGGATAAGCAGGTTTTTTTTGTTTTGTTTTGTTTTGTTTTTTCATATTGGCTATCTACAGGGAACTTAATGGATTGATATGAGTCCCATAGTTTGTAACATGGTAATCAAGAAGTTCTAATCCATTGGATGAAGTAATAGTGATACCTTTACCATTTTTATTCATCATTCATTCCTGTACCTTAAAGACCAGTCTGCATGGTAAAATTTAGCCATTTGTCAGTACAGTGGAATTTTCTAGTTCAACCACTTTCTGTTCTTGAATACATGAACTATCCATTCTTCCTCCAAACAAAAATTTTATTATATGTAAAGTGCAGTTAAAAACTCATTTAAAAGGGTTGCTTGTGTGAGAATCACAACCTGAATCATGTTAATAAGTGTTGGCAGGGATTGCTAATAACCTGGCTCTTGATAGGGAGAAAGTAGAGAGAACAGAACATCACTAGTGTGAATATTCAATGGTCGTATACAGAACAATTTATTTGATTTTTCAGATTAGATTCTCAGCTTTTTCTTCTGAAACATGTCTGAGTGGACTCAAACCTCCAACATTTAGGCCAGCCATTAAGGTACCCATTTGCACTTCCCAAGGACTAAGTATGTATGGGTGATTGTAGATCTTCTCTGTGTTTGGGTTGTATGCTATAACTCAAACAAGCAAGTTTATAAACAGTTTGCTGTAACTATGAATTTATAATTGGTAACTTTTGATAGACTCAAACGGTCCAGAAATAAAATTAATTTTTTTATTTTCTCTTAGTTTTTCACAACTCTTTTGCTGTTTTAATTTCTCTCAGAAACTTCATTCTCTCTTTCATCTCATGACTTTACCATATAATTCTTGGAACAAATAAGGATCAAAAGTGCTAACACATATTAAACAGATTTTTGTGGTAAAAAGTAAGTACAGTTTATTAGACTTGTAGACTTTTTTTAAAAATTTTAATTTTAGTGTTACTTAAAAAAAAATTAAGAAACTGAAATCCGGAGAGGTTTGCATAATATTCCTAAAGTCACACAGCTAATAAGAGGCAAAGCAGGAAATTTGGATTTAGACACAATCTGATCCAATAGTACATTTCTGTTTATCATGCTCTTCCCAATTACAAATTTGAAAGTGCAAAAGCATTTACTTCAGAATTCCTGCTCCCTGGAAAAGCCAATCCCATTCTGCATATGCCTGATCTTGACTCTTCCATTATTCATCTTCTGTTTCTTCAGCTCTCCCTTTCCAAAGACTCATTCTTATGAATATTCAAGCATGTTCTAATATTTTGCATACCTGCAAATATTTCCTGTTGGAAGTCTTTTGTTTTTTCTTTTTCTTTTAGAGGAAATCTTCTTAAAATAGTCATAATATATTTTCTTTAAAATGAATTTTCCACTTTCCAATTAAAATGAATACAGCATATTATAAGATATTATAGAAAAAACAACAACAACAACACTACAGTTACTTTCTAGACCACACCCAATCCCAGTCCATTTCCCAGATGAGAAACTCTTAGGAGCTTGGTGTAAATCTTTTCAGATTTTTCTCTGAATCTTTTCTTATAAATTTTGGGACATATTTAGGGTTTACATGACTCAATGGCACTTAACAACAACCAACTACAATTCTTATATAAATGATATATGGTATTTGTTTGATATGTTGTTGTTGTTAAGTGCCATTCAGTCAGTTCCAACTCATACTGACCCTGTAAAGGATTTCTGAGGCGCAGCTAGTGGGCTTGAACTGCTGACCTTGTAGTTCACAATCAAGTGCTGATCTTACAATGCTACACAAAGATTTTCATCTAGTCCCATATAAATCTATATTAATATGCTTGTTGTTAATTATGAAGTTGACTCCAACTCAAAGCAAAATCTATGATAAAAGTCAGTTGCAATTTTTATTTTGAATACTCTTGATTGAAATTATAGATTATTGTGAGGACAGTTAACAATCTGACAAGATTGAGTCTTGCTACCCATAAACATCATAACACCTTAAAGGTGTGAGTATATTTTTTGTCCTTTATAAATATTTATACTTTTCTATGTTAAGGTCTTGGTCATACTGGCACAATTCTTGTTTGATTTTTGCATTGCATGACTTTCTTCTCTTTTCACCATTTCAAAGGAGCATTTAAAAAATGATGATTACATTATATCTAGCATTTTTTAGATCTTCTCAATTTATCTAGTTCACATAGGGTCAAAACCAAAATTTGCAGGTACTTCAGACTGTATCAGGTAGAATTCCCCTTGAACCACTCTATAGAAACTACTATTCATTCATAAGGCCAATGATGACCATATTGAAAGTGAAATTGACTCTTCACTCATCAACTTATTAGTGCTCTCCCAGCCCATAGGCACAGATGACCATCGGCTTTTGGAAATCCTTCCTTTATTTTTCATGACACTTCCATGCAAACTACTTTCTGGCTTTTCTCAAAATATCCTATGTGATTCTTCTAAGTCATACTTTTCATATTATCTTTCTGTGTGTTCTATAAATAAAAAATCTCTCAAAGTTCAACACTGCTTTCTATTGTTTTCTTCAACTATAATTTTTAACAAGAGATTTCTCCTATCCCTATGTGTTATCTGACTTTTATAATCCTATAATCCTCACATTCATATTTTCAGTATCATTCTCTCTTGTTATTCACACTCATGTTATCCACTGCTTCATCTCAAAATTCATTTGAATATTGCACAATACCTCAAACAATATTTTCTGAGTTAGTTTCCTAGGGTTACTATGCAGAATACCACAATCTAGATGACACAGGATAATATAAATTTAGCATCTCACCATTCAAGAAGCTAGTATTCCAAGTTTAGAATGACAGCAGGATCAGGCACCCTCCCAAGGCCTATGGGAAAAGCTACCTTGCTGCTCTCATCTTCCGGTCATCTCAGTTGCTCCTTGGTGTGTAGTTGCATCTTCACAGGGCTGTCTTTGCTCTATTTCTCTGAGTTCTTACCCTCTTCTATATGAAACCTCTGTATTAGGAGCCACCCTAACCTACTATGACTTCATGTTAATTTAGGTGATAACATCATCAAAGGTTTTATTTCCAAACCAGATCACTTCGTAGGTACCAGGAGTTAGAACTTCAACATATCATTTGGGGAACACAATTATATACTTAACATACCCAAGTTGAATTCATCATCATGTTGTCACATTTCAATCCCTGCCATGCTCTGCCCTTTTCCTTATCTCAGAGAACTACACTTTGCATGGCATATTGTGTACTGAACTATTCCACCCTCCCTATATAGGAGAACATGGAAACCTGTGAACCACATTTACCAGCATAATTCTTGATTCTACCAGTGAAATACATTTGAAAGGATAGATGAAAGGTGAAAGAGAATACATCATATTATTCTGCATCCACCAAATCAGGTACATGAGCATTGCTGACATAATTATACTAATGGATTCTGAACAAGTTTGTAAGATTTACTCTTTTCAATGTAGCCAGTATGGCAATATTCTGCAATCTTTCACTGACTGATCTCTTAAATGTTATCAGTGGCTTACATGACCTTTGCTAGCCCAGGCCTTCTAATGGTTATGTAATCTTAAATTCTATTTGAATCTGTTTAAAATACTTAGAATGCTTTCCAGTCTATCTTAGTATGGAAGCTCTACTGCAAGCTGACTACCACGATGACCTCATCGGTATTTAAAAACCTATTGTATAGCTGTTAGCATCACAACAACACTCAAGTGACCATAGTACTTACAGGTAGGTATACATATATTGTTGTTGTTGTTGTTGTTAAGTGCCATCGAGTCGATTCTGACCCATAGCGACCCTGTACAGCATTTCCAAGGAGCCGCTGGTGAACTTGAACCCCCGACCTTGCAGTTCAAACGACTTTGCAGTCTGGCGCATTAACCCACAGCGCCATACCAGAACTCCATACATATATTAGAGGGCTTTAAAAGTTTGTGGAAACAGCACGTTATCATTTCATTAAACTTTTTGAAGTTCCTTGATAAATGAGCAGATTTAATTAGCGTTTGTCTCATTATCTCTGTCTTAAGTTGTTCCATCCATATCATTGTTACTGTCGTTAAGTGCCGTTGTGTTGATTCCAACCCATAGCGACCATGTATAGGGTTTCCAAGGAGCAGCTGGTTAGCTTGAACCATCGACCTTGCAGTTCAAATGACTTTGCCATCTGGCGCATTAACCCACAGTGTCGCACCAGGACGCCAATCATACTATCATATAATTTCAAAATGATACTGTACACTTTTTCTAAACTATTAATGAGATAACCCCATTTTTGCTCTGCTAAATATCCTTGATACAGAGTAATATTTTAATCTGAAAATACTATCATGTCACATTTATGGATAAATTTCCTTATTGTTGTTGTTAGGTGCCATTGAGTCAGTCCCAACTCATAGCAACCCTATGCACAACAGAACAAAACACTGCCCAGTCTTGTGACATCTTCACAAATATTACAGTTGAGCCCATTGCTGTGACTACTATGTCAATCCATCTCCTTGGTGGTGTTCCTCTTTTTTACGGGCCCTTCACTTTAGCAAGCACGATGCCCTTCTCAGGGAACTGGTCACTTTTGAAAACATGTCTGAAGTATTAGAGATGAAATCTAGCCAGTCTGGCTTCTAAGGAGTACTCCAACTGTACTTCTTCCATCACAGATTTGTGTGTTCTTCTGGAAGTCCATAGTACTTTTAATAGTTTTCTCCAGCACCACAATTCAAATGCATCGCTTCTTCTAAGATCTTCCTTATTCACTGTCCAACCTTCACATATGTATGACTAGATGGAAAACACCATTGCTTGGGTCAGGCTTGCCTCAATCCTCAAACTGAAGACTTAGCTTTTAAACACTTGAAAGAGATCTTTCACAGTAGATTTGCTTAATGCAATACTTTATTTGATTTTGTGACTGTTGCTTCAATGAGTGTTGAGAGTGGATCCAATCAAAATGAAGTCTTCTCTGTTTATCATGATATTATTTTTGATCCACTTGTGAGAAATTTTGTGTTCTTTACATTGATGTACAGCCCATGCTGAAGGCTCTAATCTTTTATCTTCATCAATAAGAATTTTAAGTCATCTTCATTTCCAACAAGCAAGGTTGTGTCATCTGTATATCACAATTTGTTAATGAGACTTCTTCCAATCCTGATGCCACATTCTCTGTATATAATCGAGCTTCTCAAATTATTTGCTTAGCATAGAGCTCAAACTAGTATGGTCAAAGAATACAACCCTGGCATACAGGGTTTCAAATCACTCAGTATCCCCCTGTTCTGTTCTAATAACTGTGTCTCTTTCTATGCACAGGTTCCTCATGAGCACAATTAAATGTTCTGGAATACCCATTCTTCATAATGTTATCCATAGTTTCTTATGATCCACACAATCAAAAGCCTTTGCATAGTCAATAAAGCACAAGTTAAACATCTTTCTGGTATTCTCTACTTTAGACCAAGATCCATGTGGTATAGGTAATGATGTCCCTCATTCCATGTCCTCTTCTGAATTGGGCTTGGATTTCTGGAAGTTCCCTTTCAATGTACTATTGCAACCATTTTTTAATTATCTTCAGTGAAATTTTTTTATGTGATATTCATGATATTGATCAATGACTTTCACATTCCTTTGTGTAACAACTCCTAAATTCCTTTGATGGTGGTGGTGGTGTTCCATTGTGTTGGTTCTGACTCATAGCGACCCTGGACAGGGTTTCTGAAGTAGTAAATCTTTACAGGAGTAGAAAACTTCATCTTTTTTTTCCCACAGAGGGCCCTGTTAGCAACCAAAGCAGAACTTTAAATTTTATTTAGAGTTTGTACACATTACATAACATAGTCTAAAATGCCTTAATCTGTAAGATCTGGCTACTTCCTTAACAGCTGTCATCAGCAACAATTAAAAACAAATTGAGCCCTGGTGTTGTACTTTAGGGTCAGCAATGGACTGCTAACCACAAAGTTGGTGGACTCTGCTTGGAAAACCTATACAAGGTCACTATGAGTCAGAAGTCACTCTACAGCACTTAACAACAGAGCTACAAAACTTTTTTTTGTTTTAATTTTTATTGTGAATTATGTGATAGTTTACATAGGAGAACAATTAGTTTTACATTCATCCTATCGTATATCATTTCATTGCCATGGTTACAGTCTCCTCCATGAATCATCAACCAATTAAAAGGTATACACTACAAGCTTGTCCCCTGGTTGTCAGCATACAGCCCCTCTCCCTCTCTGTGTCTAAAGTCCCTAGCTGCTCCATCTCTCCAATCATCATCTCTGCCTACATCTCAGGCATCACTGCTTCTCTGGGTAGGGTCCTGCTCTCCGTTCTTCTCCCTTGATGGTCCCAGGGACCTCTGCTCCTAGACTGAAAAGTTAATCACTCCCCTCCTTGCTACAAATCATCTACCTTTACATTTCCAACCCTCACAATCAGTCCTGAGAACAATTATTCGCTATTTAATCACAAGATACCTATTCTCATTTCATACAAAACTTTTAAAAGCTGCTAATAATGTTAACTTTCATATATCTTTTTAATTAAAAAGCTGTAACATTTCCTTCTGCTTTATATTTTCAATATAAAACAGCTATAAAATATCTATAAATATTAATACATTTGAAAGTATTTGTTAAATATACAAGAGGAAATTTTGCCAAAAATGAAAGACAAAATGAAAACCTTAAAAATTAGAGTTGGGAAGTATATATATTAGTTTATTTAAAAATAAAGTTGCCATACGTTTGTTCCCACTGGTAATGTTTATGCTAAAGCATTTTAGTATATGTTTAGTTATCTAGGAAATATTCAAAGGGATGTGTCAAAAATCTATGCAAATCTCTTCTGTTTGTTAGACTTTTGCCCCAGGTCAGCAGAATTAGGGAAATACTCTTGATTTTCCTTTTGTGAAATCAAGGTTGCTTTGGTGGAGTTTTCACTTTTCCCCATTTAACTGTGAAGTTATTTAGATACAAGCTTAATAAAAGAAGTAACAAATGAGATATTACATTGCTTCTTGAACCAAAGTATCAGGGATTGTAGCTGTAATACTTCATGTTTTGATCTAATCTTGAAGAAAGGCTAAGTCAGACCAAGAAGAATTAGATATAATTAATTCACCAGACCATGGTAGAACAAAGCAAGTGCTCTAACATCATGTACCATAATAAAGGTATCCAACAATTTAAAACTGAATACAAATATTATGTTTTTTGAGAATCACATTTAATACAAACATTAAGGTCTTAAAATATATACAGAAAGACATACAGACTTTATCATGCCTTGAGTTACAATACTAATTTAATATGAGATGCTATTTGATATTTTTTTTTTTGAAATTTTTCCTTTTTTCTTAAGAACATCCTTAAACATATTACTGAGTTTTTGTTATTAGGTGATGTAGAGTCAGTTTCAACTCATATTGGCGCTATGCACAACTAAATAAAACAGTGCTTGGTCCTGCACCAGCCTCACAATTATTATTATGTTTCAGCCACTTGTTGCTGCCACTATGTCAATTCATCTTTCTAGGGTCTTCTTTTTTTTTGCAATGACTCTTCACTTTATCAAGCATGATGTCCTTCTCTATGTACTGATACCTCTTGACAATATGTCCAAAAAATGAAAGATGAAGTCTCACCATCCTTGCTTCCAAAGAACATTCTGGATGGACTTTTTTCAAGACAGATTTATTTGTAATCTGACAGTCTATGGTACTGTCAATATTCTTGGTCAACATCATAACTGGCTGTTGTTATTGCTATTATGTGCCATTGAGTTGATGCTGACTAATAGTGAGCCTATATAGGATTTCTGCAAGTAGTCGGTAAGTTTAAACTGCAGACCATGTGGTTGCCCATCCAGTGCTAGTCCTACAGTGTCAAATCAGGGCTCCCACAATTAGTTGTTGTGGGTAAGTGGCATCGAGTAAGTTCCATCTCATAGTGATTCTATATATGGTTTCCCATGCATGGCTGGTGGGCTTGGACAGCTAACTTTCGATTAGCAGTCCACTGCTTACCCACCATCACAATAGGTAGATCAGGTAAATTGGTTTTTCTCTATAAAAATTACCCCACCCCTCAAAATTCACCAACTTTTTCAGTCTTTAAGAGACCCTAATTTCTTATGTTTGCATGATAATAGCAATAGAAAGAATAAAAGTAACACTAAGGTGCATGTTTGATAATACCATTGTACCATTCTTAGAATTTTACATGTATTAAATAATTTAATACATCACATAGCAACTTGCACAGAACTGACAAATTCCCTTCTGGCTTCTAAGAAATTACATAAAAAAAGCAGATCTTATTAATTAGGTTAATTGGAAGTATCAAAAAGTCAAGACATTATAAATCTTACTGATAAAGCAAGAAGTTAATATCTTATTTGATCCCCATGCTGTAAGGGCTCTTGAGTCAGTTTCTGACTAATGGTGACCCTGTATAGGGTTTCTGAGGAGCAACCAGTGGGTTTGAACAGGAGACCTTGTGGTCCAGTGTCATAAAAGGACCTGATTTGCAATTGTTAATTAGAGAGGCATTGTAAGCTAGACACTGGATAGCTAAGCACAGGTCAGTAACTCAAACCCACCTGTTATTTCTCAGAAATCCTATATTGGGTCACTATGAGTTGGAACTGACAAGATGGCACCTAACAACAACATACAACAATATTAACCTTCCTTTTTGTCTTTCATTCAGTAGCTGTTGATTTCTACTCTAAGCTCTGACATCCAGCGAACAACAAAATTGTCCAACCTTGTTTGCCAATAAGAAACATGCATAAAATAAAGAGAAAATAGCTCCTGTTCTGAGTTCAGCATTTGTGATGTACACAGATCTCTTCATCCATTAGAAACTGACATTTGCTCCTATCTATACACTGGAACTTGAATATTTCCTCCTAGATATCTGATTTTTTTTTTTCATTTTGGCATTCTGTTAGATATATCTATCTAGCTTTGTCAGAGTATAGTGAATTCCTAGATGTCACATTTTATCTTCCTCTTTGTGTAGTCCCAGAATTCTGAATGCTAAATTCAACACTCTACACTTCACTTATATATTCATTCATTTACTAAAAACAAGCAAACAAAAAACTTTTATAAAGAGTCTTCTATGCAAACTTCAGATTAGTGGAAATGCATATTACTTTTCTAGACCTTCTTTTTCATATGTAAGAAACTGAGGCAGAGAACAGTTGAGTAACTTGCATGACTATAATTATATGATTCAGTCAAAATGACAGAAAAAATAGACATGGGACACAAATAGCATGAATAAGTCATTGCTTCCTAATAAGTTAACAAATTTTATTATTATTTAAACCAAGGATGCACTAACAGAGTTGAAGTAAAACCACAGGCCCCAACTATTCAACTCTGATTGTTGTTGTTGATAACAGTTGTTGAGTCAATTTCAAATTCAGAGACTTGATTTGGGGTTTCCAGAGTTTCTAGTGGGTTTTAACCACCAATTTTGCAGTTAGTAGTCCAATGCATATCTTACAGCACCACACCAGAACTTTGATCCAGTACAACAAAAAAGCCACAGACAAATGTAAACTAATGTATGTAGCTGCATTCCAATAAAATTTATATGTACAAAAACCAGGAGAGTGATTCTAGATTATGGTCACAGGCCATACTTGGTTGACTCTTATTTGGAAGTAGGCCAAACATTACATGGATTTAAAATTTGGTAGATATTGAAAACTTCCTGTTTTTAAAAACTGCATCATTATGTCCACTACACAAAATGATTTTCTGTATCTTCTCATTTAAATATTAACTTGCTAAGGGTAAGAAAATTGTTGATAACATAGCAAAAATAGTTTAAGTTCCTTTGTAAAACAGGAACAGTGTGTAGTTTAGTCTTTTAATGCTTTATTAGGAGATGCAACCCTAAAGCAATAAGTCTGAAGGGAAAAGGAAGTTAGACAAGAAAAGATAAGAGGCCAAATCAAAACAACACATTGCTAGTTTGCTCATTCATGAAGAAACTGTAGCTCTGACTCACAAGAAAATTGTCACTCAGTCTTCAAATACAGCTTAACAGGACACATAGAAGGAATCATTGCCTCAGATCATTTCTTCAGAGAAGGTAACAGAGACAGAATGTATTAGAAGTTTCCCCAAGTGTTCTGTAACCCATTGGTCAGTTTGTTCCATGAGATTTTAACTATTGCACATCTGAATTACATCACTCAGTATCTAATGCAGGTTTGAGGAAGTCAGATTCCACCTAATATTGTCTTACGCTGCATCTGAGCTCAGAGGTTTAGACAATAGTCTTACGCAATGAAACAATGCAGGTCCTAGCAGAATAGGTCACTTATACAGAATTAAAAAGAAGCAAGCAAGAAAATCACCACTTGACTGTCAGCTTGTTACATATATGTTACTGGGATGCTGGAAGCTTTGCCACTGGTTTTTCAAATACCTGCAGGATCACTCATGGTAGACAAGTTTTAGCAGAGCTCACAGACTCAAAGAGACTGGAAAGAAGAATTTAGCAGTCTACATCTAAAAAACTGATTAGACAAACCTTAGGAGTAGCAGCAGAACACTGGATATTCTGCTGGATAATGAGCCCATCAGGTAGTGGGCATTCAAAATACAACTGGGAAAAAGCTGCCCTCTCAAAGCAGAATTCACCTTAATAATATGGAAGGTGTAAAGCTTTAATGACCTTTGTAAGCTGATATGGCACAACTCACAATGAGAAGAAATAGCTGCAAATCTCCATTAATAATTAGATTATGGATCATAAAAAGTATGAATCTAGGAAAATTGGAGTTGTCAAAAATGTAATGAAACACATAAAGATTGATATCCTTGACATTAGTGAGCTGACATAGACTGGTAATGGCCATTATGAATCAGAAAACCTTATGATATACAATGCTGGGAATGGCAAATTAAATAGGAAAGCCATCACATTAATCATCAAGAAATCAATCTTGGGTTATAGCTCTGTCTCGGACAGAATAACATCCATACACCTACAAAGAAGACCAGTTAATACAACTATTACTCAAATGTATGCATTATCCATTAATGCCAAAGATGAATAAACTGAAGATTTGTACCAACTGTTCCAGACTCAAATTGATCAAACACCCAATAATCAAGATGCATTAAAGATTACTGGTGATTCAAATCCAAATGTTGGAAACAAGAAAAAAGATCAAGATCTTGAAAATAGAAATTGTATTGGAGTTCAAATGAAATAATATTTTGCAAGAGCAGCAACTTATTCCTACCACTTAGTCAGTTAGTCATCTATAATGACTTGTTGTGATGCTGAAAATTGTGCCATGGTCATTTTAAATAGCATCAGGATCACCCAAGGTTTCAGTGGAGTTTCCACACTAAAACAGAAAGACAGGCAGACCATTTCTGAAGTATTAGCCAGTGAAAATCATAGGAATGTCAGTGGGTTATTGTCTTAAATGGTGCTGGAAGATAAGTTTCTCAGATTGGAAGGCACTCCGAAAATGTTCGGGAAAAAGCTGCCTCCTCAAAACAGAGTTGACCTAACGACATGGTAAAGCAAAGCTTTCATAACCTTCGTTTGTTGATGGGGTTTGACTCAAATGAGGAGAAACAGCTGCAAACATCCATTAATAATCAGAATGTAGGAAGTATGAATCTAAGAATATTGACAGTCATCCAAAATGAAATGCAACACATAGAAATTAATGTTCTAGGCATAGCTGTTGTTAAGTACCATTGAGTCAGTTCCAAATCATAGCAACCTTCTGTAGGGTTTCCAGAGAGTGGCTGGTGGATTTGAACTACCACCATTGCAGTTCAAACGGACCTTGTGGTTCAGCTCATTATCCTGCAGCCCTCTCACCAGAACTCCATTCTAGACATTGTTGTTGTTGTTTTTGTTAGGTCCCATCGAGTTGGAACCGACTCATAGCAACCCCATGCACAGCAAAACGAAAAAATATGCGATCCTGGGCCAACCTCACTACCGCTGCCACACTTGATGCCATCAATGATGCCACCTGGCCAATCCATCTCGTTGGGGGGTCTTCCTCTTTTTCTCTGACCCTCCATCTTACCAAGCGTGATATACTTCTCCAGCGACTGTTCCCTCCTGACAATATGTCCAAAGTGTGAGAGACAAAGTTTAGCCATCCTGGCTTCAAAGGAGCACTCTGGCTGCTAGACATTAGTGAGCTGAAATTGACTGGTATTAGTTATTTTGAATTGCACAATCATATCTTTATTATGCTGTGATGATAAATTATATAGGAATGATGTGATGATAAATTATATAGGAATAATGCTGCATTCATCATCAAAAAGAGCATTTTAAGATCTATCTGGAAATGCAACGTTGTCTGTGTTCAAAGACAAGCTTCAAAGTCTATTCAGACACATGCTGTAGTCTTTTTTTACTTTCCAGTGTTGTTAATAACCTTTTGCTTTCTGTTTGAATGATTTCCTTGATGTCATACCACAACTAGTCTGGCCTTATTCATTAGTCTAATATTCAATTTATCAAATCTATTCCTTTTTTTTTTTTTTTCAGACTGAAGAAATTGGTAGAATTCTTCAATTTAATCATCACTGACATTAGTTGTTGGTGTGTAAATTTGAATAACAGTGGTAGGCCTATGGGTGTTATTCTATCACAAAGAGCATTGTACTGCAATAATGATCAAATTTTTTTTTTGTTTTATTTTGTATTTTTTATTGTGAATTATGTGGGTTTACATGGGAGAATATCAGTTTTACATATTTCCTACCGTATTTCATTTCATTGCAATGATTAAAATTCCCTCCATGCATCATCAAATAAACAAAGGATACACCCCACAGACCAGCCTCCCCTCCGCCCCCCATGGCATCCCTACCACCCCCGCCCTGGCTGTCAGCACACAGCCCCTCTCCCTCCCTGAGTCCCATGTTCCCAGCCGCTCCATCTGTCCAGGTCATTATCTCGGTTTCCATGTTTGGCATCACTGCCTCTCTGGATAGGGTCACCGGCTCCACACTTCTCACTTGATGGGCCCAAGGACCTCCGCTCCTGGGCTGCAAAATCAATCACTCCCCTCCTTTTGTCAAAAAACATCTACCTCTACATTTCCTACCCTCATAGTCAGTCCTGATGGCAATTATTCACTATTGTACCACAAGAGTCTTATCCCCATTTCCTTTCACTAGCCCGGTCCCAACAGATTGGAAATCATTCAGTGGAGTTGCTACCTACCCATGCCCTATCTGGAACTAAGCTCCGTCTTGAAAGCTTTTAAGTTAGTCACTTCTTGGTGTGGCATTGTGGGTTAAGGCAACAGACAGTAAAGCTATTTGAACTACAAGGTCGGTGGTTCAAGATCACTAGTCGCTCCTTGGAAACCCTATACAGGTTGCTATGGGTAGGAACTGAATCGACAGCAATTAGTAAAAACAGCAACCCCCATTTTGGGTAACCAATGTCTAAGTAGCCCATCCCTGTCAACCCTGTGTACTGAGGGGGGTGGGAGTGATCCTTGCTGTAAAGACGTGTTCCCTATTTTGATCTACTACATCCTTACATATAGGGAAAGTTCATCATATTGTAGTGGGTTACTTTTTTTTTTCTTCCTTCTTCTTTCTTCTTGTTGAGTTCTTCTGATCATCCAGCCATCAAAGCTAGGACAAGTGGGTACTATCTGCAAGTATGGATGTTCTTGTGCATCTCCCCTCACTTCATATCAGCTGGACACATCACTCTCCACTCTAGACCTCTATGGCCATGTCATTGCCTCTGGGCCCAGGAGTACCCGGGTCTTGCTGTAACTGCTGGCCATCCAGGTCTCCTCTCGGGTTCACAGGAGTCTATTGAATGTGGTCAGACTTAGATCCCAACTTCATTGCTGTTTTTCCCCCTCTTCCCCTTATCAGTGATCAACGTGGTCACCAGCCAGACCACATACCTGCTTGTGTAGTCCCGTTGAGTCTTAGTCTTGGAAGGGAGTTTCTCTGAGGGGACCCTACCCCTTGTCTTGAAGGCTCCTGGGTGAACAGCTTACTTGTTCTTGTATTGACATTATTGTTTCTGAGTTTTCCTGCTGGTCTTTCTTCACGAAGTATCTTCTGGTCTTCTAGTCACTCCAGGCTGGTCTACTTGTCCTTTCCAGTGGAAATTTCCCACCTCAAACAATTCTGGATTGGATTCTGGTATCTTATGCAATGCACAAGCTCCACAGGAGGTCTCTTTCACTGGGCAATTTCTAGCCCCCTTTCAGGTATTCTAATCAGTTATAGGCTGAAGATGGGTTTACAAGCTTTCTATTGTGATGTTTCTGGCTATTCCTCCCCCTTTTACTGGTAGTCTATTTCACAATGGTAGGCTAAGAAACCAAGATTCAAAAGACAGCCAAGCATCTTAACATTATTCCCTCTTTTACCCTTTCAAACCATGCCTCAATCCCTGCATCCTGAAACCCTGTTATTCCAAGGTTGTGCATACATCATCGTTTACCTCTGGTCCACTTAGCCCATGCAAATCTGCCTAACTGTTCTCCCATCCACCTTGTACTTCTATTCCACTCCCCATTTTTGTTTATTGCCTGCCCCCTCCCTCCAGCACACAAGCTTTCCTGTGTCTATCCCCTACCTTGTGCTCTATCTTCAACAGAATCCAGCAGCACATCAAAAAAATAATACATCATGGAAGAACACGCTCAGCATTTCTCTAGGGGAAGTGAAGAAAAAAATCAAGGCTCAGCTTGCATTATTGAAGGATTATCTGGGGAAATTATTAAATGATTCAGAAAGCATCAAAAGAAGCTGAAAGGAATACACAGAGTCATTGTACCAAAAGGAAATGGTTGATGTTGAACCATTTCAAGAGGTAGCATATGATCAAGAGCTAATGATACTGAAGGAGGAAGTGCATTGAAGGAACTGGCAAAGAACAAGGCACTAGGAAATGATGAAATTAAAATTGAAATCTTTCAAGAAAGTGAGGTGGAACTGGAGGCACTCACTCATCTCTGCCAAGAAATTTGGAAGACAACTATCTGGCCAACTGATTGAAAGAGATCCGTATTTGAACCCATCCCAAAGAAAGGTGACCCAAGGGAATGAGGAAATCAACGGACAATATCTTTGATACCCCTTGCAAGTAAAGACTTATATTCTCAGGAATATACAAAATTGCATAGAGTTGCTGTAAGTTGTTTTCCAGTTGGCTTGATTCATAGCAGTTTTATACATAAACATTGTCCAATCCTACACTATCTTCATGATCTTTATGTGTGTGTGTGT
>NW_006408537.1:16366566-16369254 GCF_000296735.1 Chrysochloris asiatica | reverse complement strand
CAAATGGGTCTATTGATGAGGGGGATAGGATTTTATGATTCAATTGTGAGTAATTTTTATCAGGTGTAATATTGATCTTAACAACTGTAAATGTAGAATGTTGTTGTTGTTGTTGCTGTTAAGTGCCATAGTGACCCTGTAAACTGGTAAGCCTGAACCACGGACCTTGCAGTTCAAACGACTTTGCAGTATGACACATTAGCCCACAGAACCAAACCAGGACTCCAAATGTAGAATAGGTGTAACTATAAGGGTGAAGCAGCTAATCTGTCATTTCAGGAATAGCAGACCCTAGGATCATCAAGAGAGAAGACCCTGAGAGGAGAGAGTGACCCTAACCAGAAAGATGGCAACAACAGAGATGATGGCTAAAGCAATAAAGGCCCATGGACTGAGAAAACTGTGTGCCTGTGCACACATGCTGGCTTGCAAAATGTGCCTTCTGGTCATTTAAAGGAATTTATATTTTCAGTGTGGTATGTGCACGTCAAAAATAAAAAAAAGGTAATAGAGGTAAATACTGTTAGCTGAACATGCATGGAGGGGATTTTAATCATTGTAATGATTATCTGAACTTAAAACTATAAACCTTTACTCACTCAATTCACAACAAAAGCTTTAAAAGAATGGTGACTAAATATAAAACTATAATATATTTAATTAGTTACCAAGCATCATTGCTATGGATATAAATCCAAAATTGCCTATGTGTATATGCCATCAGTTACTTCCTTTTCCATAGCAAGCTAACCTCTTAGTATATCCATCACTTCTCCCGAAAACCTGCAGGCATCAAACTGAAATTTATATACATTCATTTTTTTTAAATGACCAAATAAGTAGGTTTTTAACCCCTAGAGTCTGTCTGCATTGCATACCTTACAAAACTGCACACATCATCTGCTGTTTTTGTTGATCGGTGCCTTCGAATTGGTAACAACTGAGAGCAAAATTATATACAAAAGAATGAAGCACTAGCCTGTCCTGTGCCAATGTAACAACATTGCTATGCTTTCACCCATTGCTGCTGCCACTTTGGCAATACCCTCGTTGGGGCTCTTCTTTTTCTCTGACCTTCCATTTTACCTAGCATGAAACACTTCTTCAGGGACTGGTCACTCCTGATAATATGTCCGAAGTATGAGAGACAAAGTGTCACCATCCTGGCTTCGAAGGAGCATTCTAGCTATACTTCCTCCAATACATCTTTTTTTTGTTATTCTGTCAGTCCGTGGTACTTTCAATGTTCTCTTCCAACACCAAGACTCCAATACATCAATTCTTCTACAGTCTTCTTTATTCACTGTCCAACTTTCACATGCATATGAGGTTATTGAAAATACCATGGTTTGGGTCAGCATCATCTTAGTCTTCAAAATGACAGCCTAGCTCTTGAGCACTTTAAAGAGGTCTTGTGCAGCAGATTTGCCTAATGTAATGTGCCATTTCATTTCTTAACTGCTGCTTCCATGAGGCTTGATGGTTAATATGAGCAAAATTATGTCTTTGACAACTTAAATCTTTTCTTCATTTATCTTGAGGATGCTGCTGAATAATGCGCTCGAACGGAATGTCACTTTGAATAGCAAGCTCAGCACCTACTGGCCACTTCTAGGAAACCCTATTCAGGGTCTCTATTGGTCGGAACCCAATTCAGGACACCAAAAAACAACCACCAATGAATAGGATTTAAAATTTTAAGGGGGGGGCGTAATTAAACTGCACTTATATCACAAACATGTGGTTTGTCTTCAGTGAATTAAAATGAATCTCCTGTAAATAGCCTAAACTAGAAAATAATTTACAATTGTTGTTGTTGTTAAGTGCCATCAATTTTGTTTAGACTCATAGCAGCCCTGTATAGGGTTTCAGATGTGTGGCTGTTGGGAGCTAAAAAAGTAAAATATTATTTTTAAAATAACAGATTTATTTTGATTCCTATTTATTCTGACTTGATAAAAGAGCATCTTAGAAAGATGCAATTTACAAGTAGCTGAACTATGTCAAAATACAAAGCATTCCCAAACCTAATCCCATGGCACTTCATTCTTCAGCTCATCACTGAGACTCACACTATCTTGTGACTCATAATATCTCCTAACTTCACTTATCCCTTCACATTTCTTATATTATTTGTATTCTTGACTTTTTATTTCAGTTTAGAATTAAATAAAGATTAGGGTTAGGAGTAAATGATTTTTAGGAAATAAGATGAAGGTACACTTTTCACATTCTTTGTTATGTGAGGCCAAAAGAGACACTGTGTAGGTGTTGAAGTCTAAATTGAGATTTTTCAGATATTTTGCTATTTCATTGTTAACTATACTTCCTTTCTTAGACAATATCTTTTAAGTTTCCTATGTTTCTTTTTCATTTTCTTAGCTCCCATAAACCCACTATCTTATACCAACGTATCTGTACCTATAACATCACTATATTTTTATCACTGATATTACCAATATAACTATAATCATTAAAATTAGTGTATTCACTTTGCGGTTTATATAATTACTAACACTTTAAGAACTTTGAAAATTTTTCCTTCCTTTTTTTTTTTTTTTTAACATAATGCAAAGTTATTCTGAAATGCCTTCTTTCACCTAACTCTTGAGCATTTTTCTCAAGGATTCTATTTTTGCAATCTGTCACACTGCTCCATTTACTTAATCTCATATCTTATTAGTAATC
>NW_006408537.1:16363742-16366466 GCF_000296735.1 Chrysochloris asiatica | reverse complement strand
AGTTGGCTTGATTCATAGCAGTTTTATACATAAACATTGTCCAATCCTACACTATCTTCATGATCTTTATGTGTGTGTGTGTATATATATATATATATATATATATAGAGAAAGAGAGAGAGAGAGAGAGCAGAGGAAGAAATAGAGGGAGAGAGAGAGAGTTTTGGTGTATATATGCATATATACACCAAAATTACTTCAAAAATGTTTTATTTTATTATAAAATTATTTCCACATGTCAAATAACTCAGCAATACAATTATTATAATAAAATAATGGTAAGACTTGCCAGGAAACTGCAGGTAAGAATTCTAACCATGGAATAGAGTTAGGAAAAAAGTTCAAACAAATGATCTGAAACAGACCAGCATATTAGTGTAAGATACCTTAGTTTTAATCCTCAGTTTGTCATATGTATAAGCTATATGACATTGGATAAGCTATTTGATCTTCTTGACACTGTTTTTTTCCTCCTTAAATTGTGCAAATGTATATCTTAAGTATTGAATATTGAAATACTGGAATAACACTTGAAAACAATTTGCTTAATTTAATTTAGAGCATGCGATTTCCACAATATATAGCTCTTTTTAAGTTTGCTATGAGATTGTGTGCAGTAGCATGTGGAAAAACATGTGCAAGTAACATGAAGCAATCAAATAGGTACAGTTGTTTTCCTAAGGTCATGCTGTTGTTTGTTAAGTGCCGTTGAGTTGATTCCAATTCATAGCAACCCTGCATAGGGTTTCTGATTAGTGACTGGTGAGTTTGAACCACCAACCTTATACTTTAAACCAGCCTTGTGGTCAAGTGCTTATCAAATTAAATATGAGGTGGCTTAAAAAACTTCATGGAAATTTCCATTATGTTTTAACTCCATTTTACATTAACATTTTGAAACACCTTCATATAAGAAACTCTGCTTTGCTTTTAACAAAATGAATTCTGAGTACTAATCACAACAAGTGCACACATATATATACATACGAGTATCGATAATATCAAGAATCTATTAATTTTAAGTTAATAATTTTATGTTTTAAAAAGAGAATTATTTACATAGTACATAAAAGAAAATCTGTCTCTAGCAGATAAAAATATCATATACCGTTAGTAGAAAAATGTTGTGTGATGTTTCCCTTTATTTTTTGTTTGTTAAGTGCCACTGAGTTAGTTCTGATTCATAGTGACGCTGTTAGGGTTTCCAAGGAATGGCTGGTAGGTTTGACTCACAGTCTTTGTTGTTAATATTTAGTGCTTATCTTAAAGCACCACACCATGACTCTGATGTTTCCCTATAGCATTTTTAATAATGTGACACCTTCCTCCTGCAAACAATACAAAATACAAAACAAACATAGTCAGAATTAATGCAATTTTATTAGGTAAGAAGCAAAAAGTATATCATTAAGTATTTGGTAAGACTGTGTCTCTTACAAATAAAAAAATATTCTTTTTAAATTTTCTAAGTACAAATAATTCTGAAATTCAGTCTGAAAGAATATAAGAGAAAAATGTAGAATGTCAAGTATTAACTGAATGAAGAAATCACTAAGTGATGTAATTACTCAGAGAAATAACATTGTTTTAGAATTAATGTGAACAAGTTCCAAACCCAACACACACCCCTTCTTTATATATTTAATAAATGACCAAAAGCCCATTTCAAGTCTCATCATTGAAATATTTTAGAATATCAGAACTCAGTTTGCAAGAGATAGCAAAAATACTTACCTAGAAAAGGTTTGGATTAAGAACACCATTCGATTTGTTATTCCAAAAATAATGAAGACATGCCTTTCCTGTGGGGAGATGTTTTCAACCCAGTACTTCACACTCAATTAAAAATATTAATTAAAACTGAGAACCAAGTGACAATATTTTTAACATTTGAGGTTTAAAAATATACCTGCCATTCAGACTTGCTAGAAACTCTATTGGAAAATGTCTCCACCAAAATAAGGTGTTTGTAACAAATTGATGAAATGTATAGTCCAGGAAAGCAGATCTAGCCAAGCAACAAAGCAAACATAGTAAACAGAATGATGCTGATTTGAAGTTCCAGAAAACAGTTGGGCATTTCCTGGCAAGAGATGAGTTGATACGGCAGAGTTCTAATACAGGCATCTATATCAGATGTGGGTTAATGTGTTGGACTGAGATGTTGGTTTAAACTGCAGGTTGGCAGTTCAAGCTCACCAACCATCCTTGGGAACCCTATATAGAGTAGCTATGGGTTGGAACCTATTCAATGACACTTACAAACAGCAACAACCTATCAGACAAATACAAAATGAATGAGCATTTTACAAAATGGCTGATCAATATTTATGAAAAATGTGAATGTCCTTAAAAACAAGGGGAGTATGAGATGTAAAAAAAATGAGTCTATAGAGAACTCGATGGGATTCTAAATTAGAAAAAGGATGTTAAGTAAATAATGACAAAATCAGAATAAAGTATATAATTTTGTTAGCAATAAATTTCAGTTATCAATATTGGTTAGCTGATTGTGATTAATAAAACATATTAATGTGAGATAATTGTAATAAAGGAAATGATGTGGTATATGCAATCTTTTGCCAATAAACCTATAAATCTAAAACTGTTCTTAATTTTTTTTTTTTAAATCAGTGTATAGCATGGAGGAGATTGTAATCCTTGCAATGAAATGATGGTGTAAAGCCTATGTTCTCCCATGTAAACTATCACTCAGTTCACAAT
>NW_006408537.1:16345526-16349567 GCF_000296735.1 Chrysochloris asiatica | reverse complement strand
TTAGTAATCATATTTTTAATAAGTCTTTCACCTGAACTATCTCATCTCCTTTTCTTATATAACAGTATTAGTTATTTTTATTTATTTATTTATTGCCATTTTTACTCTTTTCTGGGTTCCTTTCTAGATTTTCAATCTTGAAGGCCATTGGTAGCTATAGGAACAGTTAAAAAACATACATTTCATTTAAGGGGGCACATTATTCATGGGTACTTATTTTAAAAGTCAAATAATTACTTGACTGAAAGGTGACATACAGAAATATCTTGATTGCATAAACATCAATTTTGAGCTGAAGAAGATGGTAGAATTTTTCAATTTCATCATCACTGGCTTTGGTGGTTGGTGCACAGATTTGAATGATAGTAGCATTAATTGATCTTCCTTATAATCTTATGTATATTATCCTATAACAAACAGCATTTTACTTCACGACAGATACTGAAATATTCTTTTTGATGATTCATGCCATGTCATTCCTCTTCAATTTGTCATTCCCAGAATAGTAAACCATATTGTCAGATTCAAATGGACCAATATCAGTCCATTTAAGCTCACTAATGCCTGCTGTTATTGTTGTTATCATAATGACCCTGTATGGCATTTCAAGGTGCAGCTGGTGAGTATGAGCTGCCTATTTGCATTTCAAACTGACCTTGTGGTCCACTACTTATCCTACAGCTTCAAATTTTCCTAGATTCACAGTTTGTAATGTTTGGTTCTGTTGTGTATATAGTTGTGATGAGTTGGAATTGACTTGAGGGCAGCTAACAGCAATGGCAACAATGGTAGTAATAACTAAAATTTGGTATTAACTTGGCTTTGACAGCAATATCAGTGGTTTAGCAGTTAAGATGTAGTTACCACCTCCATGGTGAAATCAACATGTAATCTCTCTCATGATTTAGTGTGATATGATCAGCTCTGATCTGATGCGATTATCCTATGGGCTGTATATGCTCACTTCTATGATATTAATGAGCCCAGATGTGACCTACAGGAATAGATTGCTCTTGTGTCAATCTTTTTTGAAATATCAAAAGAGAAAGACCAGCAAAGATCAGAGGGATCATTACGACCAATACAGAAGTACCAGAACTGAAGTATATCCTTGAGACCTGGAGTCCAGGAAAATATTGATACCAAGATGTATGAGAACTCCAAGGAATACTGGGTCTACAGGTGCTGAAAGGAAATAAGGAGTTTTCCCAGTAGCTGATAAAGCAAAAGCCTTCCCCTAGATCCTGCACTCTGCATTTGGATTTCTAGCCTGGTAAATTGTGAGAGAATACATTTCTGTTTGCTAGAGTCATCTATTTGTAGTATTTCTGCTATAGCAACATTGGACATCTAAGACAAAATCTGGTACCAGGGAATTAGGGTGCTATTCCAATATACCTGAAATGTGGAATCAGTTTTGAAATTGGATAATGAACAGAGGTTAGAAGCTTTACTAAGCTGCCTATTAGTAAAAGGCTAGATTGCCTTGAAGAGATGTTGCTGGGATTATGGATGTAAAAAGCAGTTTTGATGAGATGTTGGAAGGAAGTAAGGAGAGCTGTAACACCAGAGACAATACAGACTTTGGCAGAGAAACTATAGCAGCAGAACCAAGAGACTGACAGATGGCATAAGAGCTGACCCATAGCACAAGACAGTTGAACATCTTTGTGCATGAGACGTCTTGCCAGAGTGAGGTGTCTCTGAGCACTTGTTGGTGGAGTTAAGCTTTTGGATCCACAGAGTAAGAGAGATGAGCACCATCAGGTCAAGTCTTATTGGTGGAATAGGATGCCTCTGGACAGTTATCAGTAGAGTTAAAAAGTCTTTTGGCAGTTACTCAAGCAGAGCCAAGACCATATTGGTCTCTTCTAGATACCAAGAAACAGGAAAGCAGAAACTGAAATGGCAATGAGCAAGAAAATCAGAACTGCATCAATCTCAAAAGGTAGGCCTATGACCTCTGGGCTCTCAAAAGGTGGAAACATGACCTCTGGGATTCCTAAGGGTAGGACCACAGATTCCCAAGTTTCAAAGAGTTGGATCTTATTCACCAACTGGGTTCTGAAATTTGGGACTGCCATTTGATTGAGCCTCTACCCAAAGTTGAAAGGACATGGCTACCATGCCCAAGAGCGCAGAAGCATAGGGCCTGCTGGGGCTGAGGAGGTGGAGTCCCATTCTGAAGGACTAGGAGAATGGGACTGCCAAAATCAAAGGGAGAATATGTTTCCAGTGGGCCTGGGAGGCAGAGCTGAAGCCAAGGTTGAGGCACCTCTACCTAGAATCCAGTGTGTATGGCTAACTCTTAGAGTGTACAAGGCAGGGTCATTACCTAGATGATCTCAGAGAACAGAGGATTATTTTCAAGCCTCGAAAGTTAATGTAAATTATTCTGCTGTATTTTAAAATTGTGTGGTGCCTGTTATCCCTAATTTCCCCTCAATTGTTCCATTTTGTAATGGAAATGTTTTGCCTGGTCTATCATTGTATTTGGAAGCAGATGACTTGTATTCTAGAATCACAGATGAAAGGAATATTGCCACAGGCTGAAATTTGCAGTTGGAAGAATTTGGGGATAACATAATGGAGCCAGTGTGTTTTTGGTTGTATGCATTTTAGTTGTATCATGTTAAGTGCAAGTATGACTTTGCAATTATCTTTGTTTAGAAATTATGTATGGCTTAAGAAGAATGTACTAGTAACAAGTTGACAAGGGTTGGACTCATTTATTAAGGTATTCTGCCAATTTGGCAGAGCATGAATTCTCAGTGGTTTATCAGTTAAGATGTGGTAATTCCCTAAAATGAGATCTCATATAATGTAATTACCCATGATATGATATGATGTGATATGCTAAGCCCTCATCTGATGAAATTATCCTATATGTTGTAAATCCTCACTTCTATGATATCAATGACATTGGATACAATCTACAAGATTAGGCTTTATTTTGAGTTAATCTCTTTTGAGATATAAGAGGGAGAGCAAAGTGAGAGGGATCCTGACCTACTACTACCAAGAAAGAAGAGTCGGGAGTGAAATGCATCCTTTGGACCTGGGATCCCTGCACATTGAAGTTCCTAGATCCAGGGGAAGATTGATGCCAAGATGTATGTATGGAGATCTCCAAGGATTACCATATCTACAGATGCTGAAAGGAGACAATGAGTTTTCCCCAGAGCTGACAAAGAGAAAGCCTTAACCTAGAGCAGGCACTCTGAATTTGAACTTCTATCCTCCTAAACTGTGAGTGAGAGAATAAATTTCTAGTCATTATGCCATTCACTTGTAGCATTTCTTTTAGATATTAGATAACTAAGATTCTGTTGTTGTTGTTAAGTATCTTGGATTGGTTTCAACTCATAGTGACCCTGCACAGGGTTTCTGAGGCTGCAAATCTTTACGGGAGCAGAAGATGACTGGTGTCATCTTTCTCCTGTGGAACCACTGGTAGTTTCGAACTGCCAACCTTCAGGTTAGCAGCCTGATTCATAACCACTACACTACCAGAGCTCCTTAACTAAGACTCTAATTGTAGTGAAATCCTTGTAATTTTGATTTGCATCTTCCTTATGAGTAATGATGCTGAACATGTTTTCAAATTTTTGTGGGCATTTTAATATCTTCTTTGGTGAAAGGCTATCTTCCAGGAAATTGATATTTTCAGCTTTAACATTTAATTTGTTGATCCATTTTGAGTTAGTTTCTGTGTATGGCATGAGGTATGGACTCAGCAACTTTTAAATTTACCTTCTAGTATGTTTTACCAATTTATAATGGGAGACAAATATCTTAAACATGAGCAGAAAGGATAACTTTGATATTAGTCATTCCCCTCTTGGTATTCTATGTGTATTGAGTTGATAGTTCAATGGAACAATGCCTCATGGGGGGAAGAAAAATTCAATAATAGTTTTAACCTATTGCTGTCAATTCGAAAGCCCATATAGAACAGAGTAGAACTACCCCATAGGTTTTTCCATATATTTTTTGCTTTTATAAGTAATTCCAAAATAAGCATCCTTGTAGGGAATATTT
>NW_006408537.1:16341677-16345426 GCF_000296735.1 Chrysochloris asiatica | reverse complement strand
AAAAAAAAAAGAAAAAGAATAACACATAAAGCTTATGTCATGAGAAAAGTTATTAAAGCAAAATAAAGTATTATAAGCGAAAAAATATCAGTGTAGAAATTTATAAGTAAATAATAAATTAAATAGGATAAGAGGTTAAACATGACTTCTTTGGAGATTTGGAGACAATAGTTAATCATTTTAGGTATGAATGACTGTGTTTTTGTCTTTTTCATTAGACCCTCATGAGTTATCAACTTTTTAGGGATTTAAATGGTTAACTTAAAAACAAAACACTATTTTCAAAAACAGTCTTAACTCCACAGAAAAATTGTGAATAAAGTACACTTTCCATATGCACCCCATCCCCTTGCACACTGCTCCTCCCATTACTATCATCTATATTCGTGTGATATAGTAATACATTTGTCATAACTGATGAAGCAACATTGATCCATTACTATTAACTAAAGTCTACATTTAACATTAAGGTTCATTCTTTGTGTTGGGTTTTAGCATAATATCATGCATCTATTATGCTGTGGCATTGAAAGAAAAGTGCTGGACTTCGAAGCACAAGGTCAGCGGTTCAAACCTTGGAAATCTTATACAAGGTTGCTATGAGTCAGGATCAATTCAAGGGCACTTAACAACAAGAACAATAACAATAATGTTACAGTACCGTACAAAATAGTTTCATATCCTAAGAATATCTTGTAGTCCATCTGTTCATCCCTGCCTTCCCTCCTTGACCTTCTGATAATCACTGATCACTTCACTGTCTACAGTTTTAGCCTTTCCAATGTATCATATAATTGAAATTGCATGATATGTAACTTTGTCAGACCAGCTTCTTTCACTTACCAGTATGCTTATAAGGTTCTTCTATGTCTTTCCATAGCATGATAGCTCATGTATTCCTTTCTTTCTTCCTTTTTTCTTTCCTTTATTTTGAATGGTAGTCCATTGCATAATCATTCACTTAACAATAAAGTACAACTCTACTAATGAATAATAAATTGGAAGGTATCCAGTGTGTCAACTGGATTGGGCCCAGAATCTTAGTGGTTTGGCAGTTGAGATGTAGCTATTCCCATGATATTATTTGATATGGTAAACCAAGTGGATTAAGGGTGGGATTGTTGTTGTTGTTAAGTGCAATTGAGTCAGTATTGACTCATAGTGAACCTATAGATGTTTTCTGAGGAGTGGCTGGTAGGTTTGAACTACCAAACTTGTAGTTAACAGTCAAGTGCTTAACTTACCGTGCCACACCAGGGCTCTCTCCTTCGAGCTAGAGTCAAACTAGCAACCTAAGGATGGTTGTAGCCATACACCTTACAGTCCTCCATTTTACCAGCTGAGCTGTCAAAGTGTATTGTCAAAGCAACACACTATCCTTAATCACAGCACCACACTAATCTGAAGGAAGTTCCCAAGGGTGGCATTAAACAGTGTTTATCTTGTTGTTTATTGTTAAGTTCCATGGAGTAGGTTCAGATTCATAGAGACCATGCATAGAGTTTCTGTAGGTATGTAACATCAACCTTATGGTTAGCAGTGTAGTAAATTTTCTTACAGTGCCACATGGGGATTCCACCTTGTGTCTTACAAGAGATAAAATAAGAGACTTGAGAAGAGAAGGAGGGACCTGCTTCCACCAAAATAGAAGATCTGAAGGTGGAGTTCATCCTTTGGACTGAGGTCCTTGTACTGTGAAGCTCCCAGACCCATGGGAAGATTGATAGCAAGATGTATGGCGATCTCCAAGAAATACTAGGCATACAGATGCTGAAAGGAGACAAGGATATTTCCCCAGAGCTGCCAAAAAAGCCTTCCCCAAGAGTTGGCACACTGAATTTGTACTTAAATATACAGCCTCATAAACTGTGACAGAAAAAAAAATTCTGGTTATCAAAGCCATCCACTTGTGGTATTTCTGTTATAGTAGCACTAGATAAAACATGAAAGGACTGCTTACTCTAAATTCTTTGTCTTGGTAAGCCATGCTGTCCCTCTGTCATCTTATTTTTGCATATAAAATATAAGTTCTAATTATTTCCTTTTCACTTTCACCATGTCTTTAGTCCACTTCCACTCTTTCATCTGGTATGATGTAAACTCCTGTATTTCCTTTTTCTTGATGACTTGAGTTTACCCTAACTTTAGTTTTGTTACAAATGTTTAATAAGCATGATTCATTTTTAGTTTGTCTCTATGAAAGCATTTATTTGATTTCTATTCACTAAAACTTCATTACAAAGTGAACCGTTTTTTAAACTTAAAAGTAAGCAACCCAATTCTGTAGCTTTGGACTGGTCTTAGTTGTCAGAACTTTCGAGTTTTATATTAACATGTAAAATGGGTAGATTGCTAAACAGTACAATCTTGCTTTTTGCATTTTCCAGACTAGATCAGAAATTATTGGAGAAGAATCAATTTTTACCGTGTCCAAATAAAAAACTCTACTTATTGCCCACTGAAGCCACCAGTGCCCTTTTTGTCTTGAGATCCTGCTCTAAGAATGTGGACCAAAATAATTCATTCAATCTTCAGAAGGATAATTGTATTTCTAGCAGATGCTAAAAACTGTAGGAAAGTGTAACACTTCTGATAATTGACATTGCAAAAGAAAAAAAATTTAAATAACAAGGATCAATATTTTAAATAGGAAAAAATAATTTCAGAACCAAAAATATTTTTGACTATAAGTCACTTAAAGCCTCTGACTTTTTATATAGTTTAGCTATGTGAATTTCAATAAAAGCTCATTATTTTCACAAGGAATCCTGATGTAGTACTATAGGATAAAATACTGGGTCATAAGGTTGGTTTGAAATAGCTGCTCTTTGGAAACCCTATACAGGGTTGCTATGAGTCGGAACCAACTCAACAGCACTTGACAACAACAACATCATTTTGACAAGGAATGACTATTTATGGAGGCTGAAATGTATACAGCAATAGAAATAAAGTTACATGTGACTTAAGAAAATGATTAAGAATTTGTTCTAAGATTGCCTACATTCAATGCAGGAAAAAAAATAATGGAATCATGAAACAAATTGCAATTTACTCACATTTTTATTTTATAAAGGTAATATTTTTTAATATCAAATACTAGTAAAGCTATGTTGATACTATGTCATCATTTTCAATTTAACAGTAATATTTTCACCAACAATAAATGGAAAATTGGTTAAAATAATATTTTAAAGTAAACTGATTGTATTGCTAAAATGTCTGTATAATAATGTGTCAACAATATTCACAGTACCATTTTTAGGATATCATATATTAAATGAAATATTTTTAAAATATTTAACCACAGATATGGAGTCCTGGTGTGGTGCTGTTGAATAATGCGTCATATTGCAAAGCTGTCTGAACTGCAAGGCTGGCAGTTCATGTTCACCAGATGCTTTTCCAAAACCCTATACAGGGTTGCAATGGGTTGGAACTGACTCGATGGCATATAACAACAACAGCAAACACAGATATAGAAAAGTTCAAATAAAATCCATGCAAGTAATTAAAATAATACTCCTTAAATTGGTGACTAACCAGGTCCAGATGGCTTTACTGGTGAATTTTACCAAACATTCAGAGAAGATCTGATACCTATTTTACTCAACTATTCCAGAAGATAGAAAAGTATGGAAAACTTCCTAATACATTTTGCAAAGCAAGCATAATCTTAACACCAAAACCATGGAAGGGCATCCCTAAAAAAGAAAAGGACAGACCAATATCCCTCATGAACATAGATG
>NW_006408537.1:16339848-16340902 GCF_000296735.1 Chrysochloris asiatica | reverse complement strand
AAAACACTTATACAAATAAAACTACAAAACACTACTACATGAAACCAAAAGAGATTTATATAAATGGAAGAATATACCAAGCTCATGAATAAGAAGTCAACATTGTGAAAATGTCAATGCCACCCAAAGCAATCTACAGATATAACACAATTCCAATCCAGATCCCAACAATATTCTTTGAAGGGATGGAGAAAATAAGAATGGAAGTTATATGGAAGGGATTGAAACCCCAGATAAGCAAAACACTGTTTAAGAAGAACAAAGTGGGAGGCCTCTCATTTCCTATTTTCAAAATTTACTACCCAGTCACTGTGGTCAGAACAGCCTGGTATTGTTACAATGAAAAATATATAGATCAATGGAACAGAATTGAGAACACAGAAGTAAATCCATCCACTTACAGTCAACTGATCCATGGCAAAGAGCCAAAATACATAAGATGGGGAAGAGATAGTCTCTTCAACAAATAGTGCTGGTGAAACTGAAAATAGTTTTACAAAATAATGAAACAAGACTCATATCTTATACTATATACAAAAATGAGCTCAATATGGATTAAAGATCTAAATGTAAATTGCAGAAATATCAAGACCATCAATGAAAAAATAGGGACAAACTTAAGGGCTCTAATACATGGTATACATAGACTATCAAGCATGATGAAAAACATACAAACAATAAAGGACAAAATAGATGAATGGGACATACTAAAAATGAGAAACTTATGTACATTAAAAGATTTCACCAGAAGAGTAAAAAGGGAGCCCACAGACTGGGAAATTTTATTTTGCAACAACATAACATAAAAAGGACTAATCTCTAAAATTTATTGTAAACTACAGCCCATATACAAGAAAAAGACAAATGACCCAATTAAAAATGGGCACAGAATATGAACAGACACTTTACCAGGGAATCCATTCAGACAAACCTAGGAAGAAATGTTAATTATTATTAGCCACAACACAGAATACAGGACCAAGCAGGCTCAGAGGATGGTGCTAGAATTTTGAACCACATGTAAAGCAATATTTAGAAGCTCGGAAGGCTTACA
>NW_006408537.1:16336727-16339748 GCF_000296735.1 Chrysochloris asiatica | reverse complement strand
AAAATTGCTAGAATTAAACTTGATTAGCTATATTTGAGGTTTTTATTTCTTTCTGCTAAATAGCTCTCAGTAAAATTGTTCATAGGAGCTCTGGTTGCATAGTGGTTATGAGTTGGCTGCTACCCTCAAGGTCAGAAGTTCGAAGCTGCCAGCGGTTCTACAAGAGAAAGATGTGGCGTTCTGCTCCTGTAAAGATTTACAGCCTCGGAAGCCCTGTGCAGGGTCACTATGAGTCAGAACTGACTCCATGGCATACTACCACTACCACCACTACCAAAGTTGGTGATAACCTAAAGATTTTACAGAATTATAGGCTTGATATGGTGCTGCAGGTTAATGCACTGGACTGCATGGTCATTTTGAACTGCAAAGTGGGTGGTTCAAGCTCACCAGTTGCTCCTTGGAAACCCTATAAAGGGTCACTAGGAGTCTTAACAACAACAACAACAACAACATGGGTCAGAGCTGACTTGACAGCACTTAAAAACAACAACGTGGGCTTTATAGGAGTTCTGGTGTCAATAAGCACTGGACCACAAGGTTGGTTTGAACTGTAAGGTTGGCAATTCAAACTCACTACAGCTCCTCGGAAAACCTATACAGGGTCCTTAACACCAATAGGTTTGTAACTCATGGCCTCGCTAAAATAATTAAAGCAAATGTTCATCTTTGTCAATTTCATATGCCATGATAGTCCTGATATTTAAGGAAATGATTACTGTTGTATAAAACATTATATAAAATTATCTTTTAAACTTATTCTCTTTATCATATTCCTTTTCTTTTTATCTGCTCATGTCCTTTTTATTTTTAAAGACATTTGTGCATGTTCTCTTTAATATTTGACAAATAGTTTCAAATAAGATAACTATTTTTTAGTTATGTATAATACAAGTATTTCCCATGAGTTTGTTTTGAAAGGGCTCAGCTACACTGTTTAAACTCTTTGAAGACCCCAGCCTATCTTACTGACCTTGTTCTTCAGGAATGTAGAACTGCTGGTCCCACTGATAACAGACTCCCTAGCCTGTGTCCCTGAAGTTGTTTTCAGGAATGGAAAACAACCATCCTCACTGATGAGCAACTTCTTAAACTCTGCCCAGTGGCTATAAAATCCTCTCGGAGGCTGAGCAACAGACATGATCTTTAATCACCCCCCAATATCTTGGTGTGCACCAGGACTCCCTGGTGTGGTGCTGTGGGTTAATGTGCCAGACTGCAAAGCAGTTTGAACTGCAAGGTCAGTGGTTCAAGCTCGCCAGCTGCTTCTTAGAAACCCTATACAGGATCGCTATGGGTCGGAATTGACTCCACAGCACTTAACAACAACAATGTCTTGTGATGCTAACTCAGACAGACACTATCTTCAACCATTTCTCAATATCCTGTTATATTTAGCCCAGAGGGAGCCATCACTTATGTTTTAAATATGCCTTCCATTCCATCTGTATGTAATACCATTTTGCCTTCCCTCATAGAAACAAAACAAAACAAAAAACAATAAAAACTCAAAATACCCAACCCTGGGGGCCTGCACTAATGTCAGGTGTTAGGCTCCTTTCCTTCCTTGGAAAATGAATAGACCTTGGACTTTGTACATCTATACCTGTGAAGTATTTCACACCCTGTGACTCTAGCTCAACCTAATATTTTGGTGACCTGTATAGTGATCTCTTTTCTTCTCTGTCACTTTCTAGGGCTTGGAACCAGAGGAACAGTTGACAGTTTAGTTTAGTTCTGGGCTAACATCCTTATCCTGTTCCTGAGAGATGGGTTTTCTCACTCTCTTTGCTTTTTAAGACTTGCAACTAGGGAATCATTGAGTAGTGGAAAATAGTCTAAGGCTAACCACCTGATCCTGTCTTATTAAGGGGGACTTAGATCATGTTCTCAGTTGTGATCTTCACCTGTTCTCTCTTGTTATCAATCCCTACTCATTTGACTTACTCAGCCCTTCCACACTGGGTTAAATTGAACACTTTATAGGATTTCTTAACATTACTCTGATCCCTAGTAATTCTTTCTTCGTTGAATTAAACAGGAAGACCTCAAAGACGTAGTTTTCTCTTTTGTGTGAACATCTCCTTGGGCCCATTGTGAGACACTATTTAACTCTTGGACTGTCATCTTGTGATCTGCGTCAGGTGGGCACTGTAGATGTAGATGGGGCCCTCTCTGGCCCTTGGACCCCTTTCCACCTATTCCCCATACACAGTTCAAAAGGGAGTACTCCCCTGACTTGCTTCTAGGAGTACTTGTTTTCCATGCTGGCAAATGCCAGGATAGGGTGATTTTGACCCATTTGTGATACAACTCTGGACCAAATTAGCATTTGCTAAAGGGAGGTGTGGCCATTTATTTTCTCCCCTGGCCCTCCAAATGCAAAGAATTTTGGAAGTTTTTCAACTTGTTTTATGGGACATAGGTGAGTGGATGAATTTATTTTTGGAAGTCTATGATGTTTACAGCCATCCACCAATGGTCTTTAATTGCTGATCACCACTTGTGAAAAGGTGTTGGCCATGAGTCAAACCTTAAACATACCAAAAGACTACCCCTAGACTGCTTGCTAGCTTACTGGGGAGGCCACCTGGCAAAGTAAATTAAGAAAAATAAACAAATCTTCTTTTCTAATACTGCCTGACCCCAGTACACGCTCAGAACAATGACCCATTAATGGGTCCCTGCCTTTTAACACCAATTTACAATTAGATCTATTTTTCAAAGGAGAGAGAAAATGGGAGAGCCTCTATGTACTATATGGTTCTGTATCAAAATGACAATTAGAGAAAAGACTGGAGAAGAAGCTGCTTTTGTGAAGTCGAAGGGAAAGATCACCTCCTGGCATTTGTTTTTAAATCTGAAACTTCTAAGTAGCCTGAAGACATCCTAGACTGTCAGCCTTATAGTGAGGGCTGGAATGAGTGCTCTGCTCCTGGATCCCCACTCCCACCTTCTACTTGTTGTTGTAAGGTATCAACAAGTTGGTACCGACTCATAGCAACCTTATGCACAGCAGAA
>NW_006408537.1:16333012-16335490 GCF_000296735.1 Chrysochloris asiatica | reverse complement strand
GAACCTCTGGAAGTTCTCTGTCAATGTATGCTTGCAGCCATTTCTGTATTACCTTTAGCAAAACTTTACTCGCATGGGATATCAAAGAGATTGTCCAATGATATCTGCATTCTGTTGGGTCACCTCTCTGTGGAATGGACACAGATACAGATCTCTTCCAGACACCTCTAACCACTCTGTCCAACAGGCCTCTCTCAGCCACCAGTCCTATAGTGGCCTCCGCCCCCTTTTATGAATATCAGCCTATGTTTATACCTTGTCTGTTGGCCCTCACCTTTACCCACCTTCTCTGTTCTAACCTACTTTCAACCCTGATCCCTCTCTAATGGGTCTGCGATCAGGTCATAGGGTGGAATCCAAAAGAACTGCAGACTCCCCCAATACTCCAGAGAAAGCTTACACTCCCTGAGGAAAGTAACTCAGGAGGTATGGGCAGGGGAAGCCAAGCTGCCCAAGTACATGTCCATTTTTCCATGTTTGATTTGGGGCAATGCAAAGAGAAGCTAGTGAGTGTACCAATAGACCCTGAAAAATTTAGAAAGGAATTCCACAAACAGTTATAAAGGAAAGGGAGATTTGTGTCAATTATGACAAAGTTAAAGAAATTGCTCAGGGGAAATGGAAAAATCCCTTAATCCCCTTAAGTAGACTGACCCAGGCATTCAGACAGCATACAAATATCGACCCAGATTTGTATACAGGGAGGGTGGTTCTAACTATGCACTTCATGGCTCTGGCCTATCTAGATTTTGGATATTAGAAGAAAATTAAGAAAGGTAGAACTGGGACTTGACATCCTTGTATTTGTACTAGTGAAGGAGGCTAAAAAGGATATAATAACTGTGATAAGCCTATGAACAATGATGAAGACAGAAAAATAAAAATAAAAATTGAGAAACAGGCTCAACTGCTGGCAGTCTCTTTAGGATGCCCAAGTAATTTTACTTCCCTCCTCCTTGAGGAAACCCTTTAGCTATAGCAGCAGAAAAAGATAACAGAAGAACAGCCAGATGTCTCTGTGAGCAAGTAATCTTGATCCTAACTAATGCCACAATTGTGAGTTGATGGGGCACTGGCACCAGGAATTTTGGAACATCCTACAGCAAGGCACAACATTGACTCCCACTGGTCAAAGTCCCCAGCCCACCTAATAGCATAGGTCCATGCCTGTCTGGTTGATAGATACCCGTACTGACGGTGTTCAGAGGTTAGCTATACTCCAACAACAAGATTACTGTCATCAACACTGCCTTCCAAGCAGCTGGTGACTTTAAACTGCTGACCTTGATGATCAAACCAATCTTATGGTCCCATGCTTATCCAACAGTGTTACAATAGGATGTCATAATAGTATATGTGATATATTTATTATAAAGAATGATAGACACAAAATGATAAATTTTCTTCAGACTGCTTTCTCTTTTCTTCCACTGTTCTTGTCACATGACATATTTTAAGATATTCATTTCTATATATCTTATATTGTTGCGGTTAAGTGCTGTTGAGTTGACTCTTACTCACAGTGACCCTGTATAGGAGGAGCCTCTGGTAAATTTCAACCACTAACGATATGGTTCAAACTGAACTTGAGGTTGAGTGCTTACCCTATACTAAGACTCCTTATCATATGTTGTTAAGAGCCATCAAGTTGATTCTGATCCATAGCCACCCTCTATAGGGTTTCCAAGGAGCAGCTGGTGAGCTTGAACCACCAACATTGCAGTTCAAACAACTTTGCAGTCTGGTGCATTAACACACAGCACCACACCAGGACGCCAGCATGATATGAATTCATGTTCCATTATCTTATTAATATGCATGTTAGGAAAAAAACCACAAAAACTAATATGCAAGTCCAGTCAATATTTTTTGTTTTTAATAATCTTTAAAATATATCACATACAATGGTAACATTACAAATATTGGATGCATTTTTTTAAATGCCAATAATATGCATTATTGTACCTGTAGCATGATGTATAAAAATAAAGGGACTCAGGTTTGTTGAGTGAATACACTTTGGATAAATTACTAAAAATTTCTTCACCCCAGTATGTCAACTGAGGAAAAGAAAAGCATCTTTCACTATGAGTTATTGATTGCTAAACTGGTGAAATGTAAAGCATGGTGGTTATAGTAAGAAAAGTGTCTTGCACATTGAATTAGTCTATAACTGTAGCAATAGTAGAAAAAATGAAATTTAGGGTAACTAAAGAGTAATCTACATGTACATGCATTATGTTTAATAAATTTATGCTGTAAGGTAAGTGCTAGACTACTAAGTCTAGGTTAAAAGTTCAAACGTACCAGCTGCCCCTTGGAAACGTTATACAGGATTTCTATGAGTCAGAATCCAACTGTACAGCACTTAACAACAACAAAAAAATCAATTTGAGAATTGGTACCCATTTGGAAAATATTGTTAAACTCTAGACTCTAAGAAATAATATGATTTAATATGCAAAATTTCCATCTGTA
>NW_006408537.1:16319620-16331472 GCF_000296735.1 Chrysochloris asiatica | reverse complement strand
ACTTGTTCTTTTAGATCTACTAATTAATATATTCATATGATTCTTCATTTACATGAAATATATTTGCTTGAATATGTTTCTTTATTTTTTAAATTTACTATGATGATTACACATGAGTGCCATAATGTTTTCTATGTTTTCTCAGATAGTGAATCTAAATTGGATTTTATTTTTTAAAATAGCATAGATACAAGTGTAGTAGGAAAGTGATACAGCTAGCACTGAAATCCTTAGTATCTTTTCTTGTAAAATACTATCTGGCTAGCAAAGCTACCAAACATTGTTATGGCTGCAAATATGTACAGTGATATAAATGATGATATCATATTTTTAATATTTCTTAGCATCTTTGTTGTTAGGTGCTGTCCAGTCATTTCCAACTCAAAGTGAGCTTATGAACAACAGAATACAATACTGCCAGGTCTGTGCAATCCTCAAAATTATTATATTTAAGCTCATTGATGCAGCTACTGTGTCAAACCATCTCATTGGGGTCTTCTTCTTTTTACTCTTCACTTTACCAATCATGATTTCTTTCTCCAGGGAATGGTCCTTACTGATAATGTGTCTGAATATGAGAAATAAAGTATTTCCATCCTGATTACTAAGGAGCATTCTGGTTGTACTTCTTCCAACACAAATTTGTTTTATATTCTGCCAGTCCATGGTACTTTTAATATTCTTTTCTATCACAATAATACAAATGCATCAATTCTTCTATTGTCTTCCTGTTCATTGTATAACTTTAACGTGCATATAAGGCAATTGAAAATACCATGGCGTAGGTCAGGCCTCATACTGATATCTTTGCCTATCAACACTTATTAGAGGCCTTTTGCATCAGATTTACCTAATGCAATATGTAATTTGATTTCTTGACTGCTGTTTCCATGTGTGTGACTGTGGATCCAGGCAACATGAAATCTTTGACAATTCAATTTTTTTCTGTATTTATCATGATGCTATTTGTTGACAAGTTGTGAGGATTTCTGTTTTCTTTATGTTGAAGTCCAATCCATACCAAAAGCTTTGTTCTCTGTCAATAAGTATTTTAATTCTTCTTCATTTCCATCCAGGAAGTAAGGTTGTATCTTCTGCATATTGCAGGTTGTTAATGAGTCTTCCTTCAATCCTGAGGCCAGGTTCTTCTTCAAATAATCCAACTTCTCAGATTATTTGCTCATCATATAGATTGAATAAGTATTGTGAAAGGGTATTACCCTTGCACACACCTTTCATGATTTTTAACCATTTAATATCCCCTTTTTCTATTCTAACAAGCTCTTTTTTGTCCATGTATAGGTTCCGCATTAACATTATTAACTGTTAGAGAATACCCATTCTTTACAATGCTATCCATAGCTTGTCATGATCTACAGAGTCAAACTCCTTTGCATAGTCAATAAAGCATAAGTAAACATCTATTTTTGTGGCACTTTGGGATAAGCACTTGAGTGCTAACCACAAGATTGGCAGGTCAAACTCTCCAGCCACTCCTTGGAAATGCTATAAAGGGTTGCTATGAGTTGGAACTGATTTGATGATATTTAACAAGAACAGCAGCAAACTTCTTTCTGATATTCTCTGCTTTCAGCCAAGATCCAGCTGACAGCAGCAATGATATCCTTAGTTCCATGTCCTTTACTGAATCCAACTTGAATAGCTAGCTGTTCCCTGTCAATGTACTTTTGGAACCATTTTAGAATTGTCTTCAGCAATTTTTTACTGCAGGTGATATTAATGATATTGTTCTATGATTTGCACATTCTGTTGGGTCACTTCCCTTTGGAACAGGCACAGATATGGATCTCTTCCAATGGATTGACCAAGTACCATTCTTCCAAATGTCTTGTTATAGATGAGTGAGTCTTGCTGTCTCAGTTAGTTGAAAGATTTCAATTTGTATTCTATAAATTCCTAATGGCTTAAATTTTGTCAGTGCCTTCAGTACAGCTTGCACTTCTTCTTTCAGTACTATTGGTTCTTGATCATATGTTTCCTCTTCAAATAGTAGAACATTGACCATTTTTTTTTGGGACAATGAGTCAGTGTATTCCTTCCCTCTTCTTTTGGTGCATTCTATATCATTCAGTACTTTGCCATTGTTGTTGTTAAGTGCTGTCAAGTTGCTTCCAATTCATAGCAACCCTGTGTAAGGTTTCCAGAAACAGCTGATGAGTTTGAACCACTGATCTTGTTATTCTAGCCAGCCTTATGGTCCAGTGCATTATCTTGCTGCGCCATACCAGGACTCCATAATAATCCTTCAATATTGCAACCCAAATTTTGAATTTTGTCTTCAGTTCTTTCAGCTTGGGAAATGCTGAGAATGTTCTTCCCTTTTGGTTTTCTAACTCTTGGTCTTTGCACATTTCATTATATTACTTTGCCTTCTCAAGTCGCCCTTTTTATCATTTATTACATTTGATTAAGCATCTCCATGATGGTAATTGTTACAAATTGGGCTTCTAATGCCAAGGTCTTTGAAACTACCAGAGCTTCAGCGGGAGAAAGATGAGGCTTTCTGCTCCCATAAAGATTTATAGCTTCAGAAACCCTATGCAGGGTCACTGTGAGTCGGAACCAACTCCACAGCACACCACCATGCTGGAGAGTAAATTTCAAAGTCTCTTCTTATATTTAGTCTTTCTTTCTCTCTTGTCTTTTAATGATCATTTTATTTTTTCCTACATGATGCTCTTTATACCATTCCATACCTTTTCTGGTCTTTGCTCATTAGTGTCGAACACATCAAATTTGTGCTTGAAATGGTCTCTAAATTGTTGTGGGATATATCCAAGGTCATATTTGGGCTCATGAGTATTTAGCTCACACCGGCTCTGATCAATTCATGTTCAGTTCCCTAGTCTGCCCCTGGTCTTGTTTTGGCTAATAATATAGACTTTTACAAACTTCTCGTTGCACAGGTGTGGTCAATTTAATTTCTATGAATTTCATGTGGTGAAATCCAATCGTATAATGGCATTTCTTACTGTTTAGAATAATATTTGCAATGAATAAGTCTTTGATCTTGAAAATTTCTATCATACAATCTTCTGTTTCATTTCTTACCATGGCAATCCTTTCCAACTATTGATCTTTCCTTTGGGTTTCCAGCATTCATATTCCGATCACTAGTAAATATCAATGTATCTTTATTGCATGTTTGATCAATTTGCGACTGAAAAAGTTGGTACAATCCTTCAATTGCATCATCACTGGGATTAGCAGTTGGTGGGTGTATTTGAATAATATTGTATTTGAATAATACAATATTTACTGGTCTTACCTTTAGGCATATGGATATTATACTGTGTCAGACAGCATTATATTTCCAAATAGATCTGGAAGTGTTCTTTGTGATGATGAGTGCTAAAATATTGCTCTTGAGTTTATCATTCCTAGCATAATAAACCATATGATTGTCAGATTAAAAATGGACAATGCCAGTCTATTTTAGCTTTCTGATGCCTAGGATATTAATTTTTATGTGTTACATTTCATTTTTGCCATCTTACAATTTTTATACATTCATACTTTGTACATTCCAGGATCCAATTATTGATTGATGTTTGAAACTGTATCTACTCCTTTTGAATTGTGTCCTATCATGAAATGAAGGTCCCAAAAGTTTGGTTTCATTCAGATGATTATGATCAACCCTATTTTGAGGACACAGCTCTCTGCTAGTCATAGTTTGAGTCTTCCAAATTGTGGGTCTCATTTTCTGGCACTATATCTGACAATATTCTATTACAATTCATAATATTTCCATCATACAGCACTATATCTGACAATGTTCTGAGTAAACCTTCAGATGTAGTTCACCTCTTCTTCTTCCTACCTCCTTTGAAACCTGTCCACCATGGGTGACTTTGTTGGTATTTCAAATACTAGTGGCATAGCTTCTAGCATCACATCAACGTGCAAGTCACTGCTGTATGACAAACTGACTTGTTAGCTTACGAAATTATTAAACATCCATACTATATAATATGAAAGTGGTTCTCTATTTCAAATGTGGAAATAACATATATGTGTTTTTACATGTAAGTAGAATGCTGTGTAATTTGCTACATTGTACATGATTTGTAAGAATATCTTTATCAATAAAGAACTGATTCAGAAACCTTTATATTTACTTTTGGAGTTCAGATTAATACTTCTTACTCAAATTTATCCATGTGTGTTGTTCTTATGGACCTAATTCTCAATAAAATCCAAAGCCCAAAGCTTTTTGTAATCAGCATGTATAGATGCAAAGTGACCTTCTAGAAGGTTTTTGGGCTGTTATTTTCATTTATTTCAACTTTCATGAGGCGGAAATGCAGTCCATCAAGTCTCTTTTTCATTGAAAATATAAATGTGCAATAATTAGGGACCCAGAGAACTCTGAGAGGCAAGGGATTAGCTACACAGCTATGCAAGCTCACATCTGCAGCCATTCTAAAAATGTAACACAGACCTAATTCTGCTTCAATGCAAATGTAATTTGTTTCCTAGCATTTACACGTGGAAACAAATTGGTGAGTGTGTTTGTTTAAGCCCATTTTCTACCTAATTTTGTACTATATATTTTTCAACTAGGCTACTGGGAAAATAATATACTGCAGGTTAGTACTAGTATAAATTTGTCCTTTACAATCACATGTATTTCAATATTGCTTAATGATCATTTTCTTTTTGTTAGCTGCTGTCAATTCTTACAGAAACTCCTAGCAAGGCTACTCAGAGCAACACCATACTCAATCGAAAGAAACACCACCTACTCATGTGTCATAGCCATGATGAGTTAGAGACTGAACCTTTGAAATCAAGAGGGTTTTTAGTGACTGATTTTAGGGAATAGATTGCCAGATATTTCTTCCTACTTTGACCTAGTTTGGAAGTTTCCCAGAAACCTGCTCAGCATCATGGCAACATGTAAGTCTCCAATAAGCAGGAGGGATTGGTGTCTAAGTCTGATATTAACTGGGATTGAACTCTAGTCTTCTGGATGTAAGGGGAAAATTCTATCTTTTTATTGCTAATATCCTTCTAGTGTTCCTTAATTAACTTTATTTTTTCTTATTTTACTCAGTGTTTTTTTCAAATCTTGTCAATTCTTCTCAGTTCTTCAAACTCACCATTTCCCCCAGTCACTTTTTGTTGTTGTTAACTGCCATGGAGTCAGTTGCATCTCATAGCAACACTGCATAGGGTTTCCGAGGAGTAGCTGGTAGGTTTGAACTGCTAATATTGTAGTTCACAGTTCAGTGCTGATTCTACGGCACCACATCAGGACTCCAGGCAACCCTTTAGAAACAAGTAAAGGATGCCATAAGAAAAAGTCTCAACTTCTTGCTACTTATGTCACAGTTGTAAGCATCTACACCCATCTCTCTCCTTTCTTTATACTCTTCATTATTGTCCTTGTTTCTTTTCCGTTTCTATACTGCATTTATTGTATCTTTGTAAATTAACTGGTCATGAATTAAGGAAACTCAAGTCTTTCCTAACTTAAGTCAGCTGTCCAACAGCCTTATATCAGTATTGAAATATAGGATATGTGACTAGTATAATCAATTTAAAATTCCAGCCCTGTTCTTGCTCTTCTACTTCATATTTATATATTAAATTGATTTCTAGATACGTTTACAATTTATATACTATTGTAACTCAAATTTAATATATGCAAAATTGATTCCACATCTCTATCACATTGATAGGTTGTTTTTCCACCAGGGACTGTTGGGTTCTCTCTTAATTCTTAGATCAATAATTATCAGGAATTTGTGATTCTGCTACTTAAATATTTCTGGCCTCCACTAGTGTTATTTATTATATTTATGTTGCCACTGTATTGGTAAGGCTTTCATTATTCATATTGGTCATATTTCATTATATTTGACTAAACTTCTATAAAGGTTTTAAATCTGGTTCTCATTCTCCAACTAAACTGATTGTATTAAAATAAAATCTGCCCTATGTGAAAATTTAAGAGGTTCTACTTTGTCCTCTTACACAATCCAACCTATTTACTGACAATGCCAGCTTAGATTTTATATGATTTCCCTCTAAATCAAAAGTTTATCTTTCATTATAACATCTTTCTCCCTACATTTAGATCTGAAAATTCTCTTGTTTCAAAGAACCTAGTATCACACTGGCTTCAGAATCTTTACAAACATATTTTATCTTAGAATACTCCTTGTTGTTTGGAAAATTTCCAAGATGATTCAAATTTTCTTGCAAATCACAGTGTAAATAGTTCCTACTCTGATTTAATTATCCATGTTTCATGTACTCAAAAGTCCTCTAGACTGCCCTATGTATAGCACTGAGCAACTTGATGATGTTTCTTGCAGTTGTGGATTAAACTGTGTCCCAAAAAATATGTGTCAGCTTGATTGGGCCATGATTCTCTGTGGTTTGGCAGTTATGGAATGATATAATGTAACAGTTATTTGGTGATCTTCCATGATGTGATCTAATGTGACTAAAACAAATGAGGACTAAGAGTAGGTTGTAATACTTAGTGCCATCACAACCCTGATCAAATATCAGGAAGGTTCCCATGGATGTGGACTGCAACATCTTTTATCTTATAAAGATGAATGAAAAAGATCTGAGTAGAAAAAGAAGGACATACTACCAGCAAGAAGAGTCTTGAGAGGGGTATGTACTTTGGACCTGGGCTACCTGCACTATCAAACTCCTAGGTCCAGGAGGAAATTGATGAGAAGACACATGGAGATCTCCAAGGAGTGCTGGGCCTTTAGGTATCAAAAGACGACAAGTAACTTTCCCTAGAGCTGGTGCTCTGAATTTGGACTTCTTGATTCATAAATTGAAATAATAAATTTTAGTTTGTTAAAGCCATCCACTTAGATATTTCTGTTATAGCATCACTAAACAACTAAGACAATTGCTTCATAATCTACATCTTTAATTGGGTTATTAGTAATCTATAAAAAGAAAACACCCCCCCCCTCCAAAAAAAACAAACCCCATTGCCATCAAGTTGATTCCCACCCAAAGAGACCCTATCTGTCATTGTTGGTATCATGGTTGTTAGGTGCCTTCTAGTCAGTTCCAACTCACAGCTATCCTATGCATGACAGAATGAAACACTGCCAGGTCCTGCTCCACCCTCACAATTGTTTTTATGTTTGAGTCCATTGTTGCTGCCACTGTGTCAATCCATCTTCTTGAGAAGCTTCCATTCTTTTCACTAACCCTCTACTTTACCAAGCACAATGTCTTCTCCAGGGCCTGGTCATTTCTGAGAACATGTCCAAAGTATGAGAGACAAACTCTCACCATTATTGCTTCTAAGGAGTAATCCAGATGTACTTGTTCCAAAGCAGATTTCTTTTTTTGACCATTTGTGGTGTTTTCAATAGTCTTCACAAAAACCATAGTTCAAATGAATCAATTCTTCTCCATTTTTGCTTGTTCATTGTCTAAGTTTCATATACATATAAGACTATAGAAAATGCCATGGATTGAGTGAGGCACACTCTAGTCCTCAAAGTGACACCTTTGCTCTTCATTACTTTAAAGAGGTCTTAATAGCAGATTTGCCTAATGCAAAATGTCCTGTGATGTCTTGACTACTACTTCCTTGATCATTGATTGGGGATCTGAGTAAAATAAAGTCTTTGAAAACATCAATCTTTTCTCCATTTATCTTTTTTTTTTACACTGAGATGTAACACATACTGACAGCTATAGTCTTTGATCTTTATCAGTAAGTATATTTCAAGCCGTCTTCACTTTCAACAAACAATGTTGTGTCATTCACACGTAGCAAGTTGTTAATAGGACATCCTCTAATCATGATGCCATATTCTATTTCAGATCATCTAGTTTCTTAGATTATTTGGTCATAATACCCATAGAATATAGGGAAAGGATACAATACAGGTGCACATCTTTCCTGATTTTAAACCGTTCCTTATCCCCTTGTTCTGTTCTAATGAATCATTGCTTTTTCATCTATGTACCAGTTCCACCTGAGAAATGTTAAGTGTTCTGGCATGCACATTCTTTGCAATGTCATTCATAGTTATGCTCCATACAGTTGAATGACTTTGTATAGTCAAGAAAACACAAGTAAACATCTGTCTGGTATTCTCTGCTTTCAGTCAAGATTCATCAGAATACAGCAATGGTATCCCTAGTTCCACATCCTCTTCTGAATCCAGCTTGAATGTCTGGCGGCTCTTGTTGATGTACTGCTGCAAATGCTTTTGAAATATTTCCAGCAAAAATTACTTTCATGAGACATTAATGATATTATTCAATCATTTCTGCATTCTGTTGTGTTACCTCTTTTTGGAATGAGAACAAATACAGATATCTTCCAGTCAATTAGTCAGATACTTGTCTTCCAGATTCCTTGGGCTAGATGGGTGAGTGCCTCTAATGCTGCATCAGTTTGTTGAAACAAATTTGTATTCCATGAATTCCTGGAGACTTGTTTTTCACCAATGCTTTCAGTGCCTCTTGGACTGCTTCCTTAACACCATTGTTTACTGATCACATACTACCTCCTGAAATAGTTGAATATTGACCAATTCTGGTTAGTACAGTGACTCTGTATTCTTTCCATCTTCTTTTGAAGATTTCTGCTTCCTACAGTATTTCATCCACATTGTCTTGTTGTTATTGTTAAGTGCCATAGAGTTGGTTCTTATACATGCCAATCCTGTATAAGTTTTCTGAGAAGTGGTTGGTGAGTTTGAACTACTAACCTTGATATTAGCAGTTCAGTTTTTCTTTATTTTAAGAAAGTTATAATTTTATATTTCCCTTATGCAGACTAATGTAATATAGTGCACATAAAAACTTATATTTCACAGAACCCTGGTATGATGCAGCAAAATCTGTTTAAACTACAAGATTGGCTGGTGAGTTTGAACTGCCAGCCTTGTGGTTCAAACTGACCTTGTGGTTGGGTGCTTATCCTGTAGCTCCATACCAGTACTCCATCAATATTTCATATTAATTCACATATAGATTACTTAATTGTTGTTGTTGTTGTTAAGTAGCATAAAAAATATCTAACAGTATTAAATTTGTTGTAATAGGATAGTATAAAATGCTGAGATTTTACCAGAAAAACCTAAATTTTAATCCAAGATATGGCAATTATTTGCTGTGTAAAATCAGGCAATAACACACATGAAAGATATTCTTTATTGACTGACTAGAATATACTTATACAATCTAACTTGATATTGTCTAGATAATTAGTGTACTTGTCCTTAGTGTAAATATATAACAGTGAAGGGATCTTCAAATTTGATTCCTTTTTGAGAAATTGGTAGTTGTAACCAGCTAACATTTAGTTCTTCTGGTCTCATGGTTATAGGAACTGATGCTCCAATGATCCATTAGTCACTGGACTGATTATTTCTGCATGTCTTTAATTTTCATCACTCTTCTTTCCTCTAGACAGAGACCAATAGTTACACCTTAGATGGCCCCATATTGCCTTTTAAGACTTCCGTTGCTACTCACCAAACTAGGATGTAGAACATTTTCTTTGTGGACTATATTATGCCAATTGCACACGGAATCCCCTGAATCCCAAGGCCAGCAAATCATTTCCCCAAAGTGTTATGTAAGAAATTTTCATATTTGTATCCCCTGTATACTCCAGTACATTCATGAATATATTTGTGCTAAGGTAAGACGCTCTGGTAGCGTAGTGGCTATGAATTGGGCTGCGAGCCACAAGGTTAGCAGTTCGAAACTACCAGCTATTCCGTGGGAAAAAGATGAGGCTTTCTGCTCCTGTAAAGATTTCCAGCCTCGGGAGCCCTGTACAGGGTCGCTATGAGTTGGATTTGACTCCATGGCACATAACATCAACAACAACAAGGTAAATACCCATGTACAAATATCCTCATTCAAACCTGTATGTATTTGTGGGTATGCTGCCACTCTCCCACTCACAGTTTTTCAACTCATGTATCTACTCATAGATCACCTTTATTGGAGAATTGTGTATAATGAAGTATTTCCCTATCTTGTATTTAACTCTTAAACTCCTTCCTGTAACTTTCCCTGCCTCCTTCATGTTTTTTGTTTGTTTGTTTGTCTTTGCCAACCTCCCTCTTATTGTATATTTCCTTTACTCTCCCAAGTTAACATATGACTGCCCTGTAGCCAATAATCCCTGAAGTTTCATCCATGTTATAAGGTGTTTCACAGAGTCACTATTATTCTTTCATGTTAGGTATTATTCCATTGTGCGTATGTACTATCATTTGCTTATCCATTCTTCCATTTTTAGACATCTAGATTTTTCCTTCTTCTTGCTATTGTGAATGCTGCTGCAGGGAACATGGATGTGAATATAGCTGTTCCTGTCAGGGTTCTTATTTCCCTAGTATATGTACTAAGTAAAGGGATGGCTAGGTCATATGAGGAAGTACCATTTTCCATATCATACATTTCCCACAACCATTGTACAAGGGTTTTAGTCTCTCCACACCCTTGCCAGAATTGGTTGCTTTCATTTTATTTATTTATTTATTTTTTAATTTTGCTATTAATGCTGGGTGAGATGATATTTCTTTGTTGTTTTGATTCAAATATTTCTAACAACTAATGATCATGAGTAGTTCATATATTTGTTGGCCACCTAAATGTCTTCTTTGTGAAATGTCTGTACATGTTCTCTACCATTTTTTAAATTGAATTGATTGTCTTTTTCTTGATGGAATAGTCAAGTTATTAGAAGGTACCAGATAGTGTAGGAGAAAAATGTGGGGAAAAACTCAAAATCATAAAAACGACAAGGCTTATTTGTTGACTAGAGACTGGAGAAAGCCTTTAGACTATGGCACATAGTTACTTTTCAGGTCTGGACATGATTTCATCTGTATGGTTCCATTTTCAATTCAACAGTTGTTTTTAAGTGCCATCTATTCAGTTCCTACTCCTAACAACCTGTTTAGGGTTTCCAAGCTTATGAGTTAGAACCACTAACCTTGCAGTTAGCAGTCCAGTGCTTAGCCTACAGTGTCACACTAGTCAAACAATTGTTGTTATTGTTAAGTGTTTTAAAGTTGGTTCTGACCCATAGCATTCCTGTATAGGGTTTCTGAGGAGTAGCTGGTGTCATTGAACCACCAACTTTGTGCTTGAAACCAAATTTTAGTACAGTTCATTAACACACAGTGCTACACCAGGATTCCAGTCAAACAATAGACAAGCCTATATGGGAAACACTAGTGAGGTTTGCACACCTTACAATAATTAACTATTTGAGATCAAAAGTGCAGCATTTACCCAAGGACAAGGTTCAGAAGGATTAGGAAAGAAGGAGGAATGAAAATAAGAAACAAGGAAGAAAGTAGGATAAGTGGTGTTACATTGTGGATATTATAGTCAGTGAGATGAATTACAATATGTATGAATTGTTGAATGGAAAACTGATTTCCTTTGTAAACCACCCCAATCCACAATAAAAAGTGGCAATCAGCAGGGAGCCCTTTTAAAGAAAAAAATACATAAGAAAATTAAAGTTCATGCTGTTGTTGTTATTGTCAGGTGCCATCGAGTCAGAACCGACTCATAGCGACCCCATGCACAGCAAAATGAAACAATGTCCGATCCTGGGCCAACCTCACTACCGCTACCACACTTGAGTCCATCAATGATGCCACCTCGCCAATCCATCTTGTTAAGGGTCTTCCTCTTTTTCTCTGACCCTCCACCTTACCCAACATGACATCCTCCTCCAGCGACTGTTTCCGCTGGACAATATGTCCAAAGTATGAGAGATGAAGCTTAGCCATCCTGGCCTCCAAGGAGCACTCTGGCTGCACTTCTTCCAAAACAGATCTATTGGTTCT
>NW_006408537.1:16315880-16317740 GCF_000296735.1 Chrysochloris asiatica | reverse complement strand
TTTCTCATAATCCCCATTTAGATTTCTGTAAAGAATTAGAGTTTTGTTGTGAGTATTACAGTTTATTCTTTAACTTAATTGTAGAGTGATTTGCAGAGAAACAGTTTTCAATATATATCTATACCCTCGGAAACCCTGTACAGGGTTGCTATGGGTTGGAACCAACTCAACGGCACTTAACAACAACAACAACTATATATATATATATAATCACATGAGTTTATTTCCTCAGAATAATTGTTTGTTTATTAGTCCTTTGGATATAACAGTGTCTTCTATCACAATGAATAACCCTGAATTCTTTCATTCCAACATAAAAGTTCCTATAATTTCACTTCTAATTATAATCCTTTCATCTATGAATTGTACACTTTCTTTTTCCTCTTTTTGCCCCCCAATGTCTAGCTATGCCTGCAGGAGAGGTTAGGTGAAGACTCGTCCTAAATTCTGTTGTTTGTACATAAGAATTTTTAATAAGTGCTTTAAACATTTGGTAACTCCAGATTACCATTTGGAGAAGCATGATTTATCACTAATAGACATTAGAAGGCTTAAGTTTTTATGCAAATATTGCACAAAAATTATATTTTAAATATTTATTTTTTTATCCCATTTTTAAGGAAGATTTCAAAAACTAATCAGAAAAAGAATATTTAAACTAAAAAAAAAATTGAACTCATTTATAAAATTAGCATCCTGACTATGACTATATTTCAGTTGGATTATAGTTTATTGTGATGAAGACATATAAACAGTTCTGCAGTAGATTTCTATTTTAATTATGCAAAGATAATAGCACTTTTAAGAATCATGATAGCCATAAAGGAGCTTTGGTAGTATAGTAGTTACAAATTGAGCTTCTAACCTCAAGGTCAGCAGTTAGAAACTGCTAGCTGTTCTGCAGGAGAAAGATGAGGCTTTCTGCTCCCATAAAGATTTACAACCTCGGAAACCCTGTGCCGGGTTGCACCACCACCACTATAGCCATGTAGGGCAAGGCTAGATGGAATATATCTTGACCATGTTTCCCCTGACATTGAGATTCCAAAAAAGGTGCTGAGCTATTGAAGACACCATTTTGCAGTGCAAATTCTTATTTGATCTAAGATAAAAAGTGTTTTCTTAGAATTTTTTCTTAGTTTTTAACTGTTTGCTATATTATTAAGTAATGTAGAGAAGAATCTCAATTTGTTTTTTCTATTCAAAGGTATATTTGAATTTTCTAGTGATACTGAAAACCCATTTTTTTTTTCTGTAATTCTTCATGTTGTTGTGTTTTTCATTAAAACTGTAAAATACAATTGCCCCCAAATGAAAAACAAATATATTGTGCTTCTGAACCTGATTGTTCTTCACAACTCTCTTCTAAATGAAAACAAAAAATGTCATGTAAAAAGCAACTGGTAGAAGAATGACATCCTCAAACAAGCCCCACTAGCAATTTGTACACTAACAGGAAACGTTTACACACATTTCAGTGGATATGGTGTGTTCTTGGATGTAAACACTCTAAAGAAAACTTCAATCAAGCTGTTCCCCCAATATATGCTTTACAAATAGTTTGGAGGCATCATCACAGTTTCTTTAGAACCTCTAAATGGTACTACATTCATTCTGTGTGACTAGGGATTATCTCACCATCTGTCTATCATACTGTCATACTGCGGTGGCTTGCATATTGCTGTGATTCTGGAGGCTATGCCATTGGTATTTTAAATATAAACAAGGTTGCCTATCATGTACAGGTTTCAGCTGAGCTTTCAGGCTAAGACATACTATAAAGAAAGACAGGCCAACTACTTCTGAATATTTAGTCACTGAGAAATCTTAGGAATAGCAGTAGAACACTATCAGACTGTA
>NW_006408537.1:16311668-16314750 GCF_000296735.1 Chrysochloris asiatica | reverse complement strand
TATGCAAAGACCTGTAGATAGAAAATGAAAAAGGAAGAACATGCTCAGCATTTCTCAAGCTGAGATAACTGAAGAAAAAATTCAAGTCTCGACTTGAAATACTGAGGATTCTAAGGAGTCCTGGTGTGGTGCTGTGGGTTAATGTGCTGAACTGCAAAGTCCCTTTGAACCACAAGGTAGGTGGTTCAAGGTCACCAGTCACTCCTAGGAAACCCTATACAGGGCCACTATGGGTCAGAACTGACCTAATGGCACAACAAAAACAGCAAAGGAGCTCTGGTAGCATCGTGGTTACGAGTCAGGCTACTAAGATCAAGGTCAGCAGTTCAAAACTACCCGTCATTCCACATGAGAAAGATAAGGCTTTCTGTTTCTGTAAACATTTACAGCCTTGAAAACCATATGCAGGGTCACTATGAGTAGGAACTGACTCCACAGCACATAATCAAAATATTGAATGTTACAGAAAGCATCAAAAGAAGATGGAAAGAATGCATTCAATCACTACCACAAAGAAATGATTGATGTTCAACCATTTCAAGAGGTAGCATATGATTAAGAGCCAATGATACTGAAGGAAGAAGTCCAAGGTGCATTAAAGGCATTGACAAAGAACAAGGTTCTGCAAGTTTAGGGGATACAAATTGAAAAATATCAACAAACTGATGTGGGACTGGAGACACTCATCTATGCCAAGAAATTTGGAAGAGCTAGTTGGCCAGCAGATTGGAAAACATCCATATTTCTCCCCATTCCAAAGAAAGTTGACTAAACAGAATGTGGAAATCAATGGACAATGTCATTAATATCTCATGTAAGTAAACTTTTCCTGAAGATAATTCAAATAACAACTGCATTGTACATTGTATATTGACAGAGAACTACCAGAGGTTCAATATGGTTTCAGGAAAGGATATGGAATGAGGAATGTCAGATTCAGAAAGACGCTCATCTGTGATTTATTGACAATACAAAGGCTTTCAAATGTGTAGATCATGATAAGCTATGCATAACATTGTGTATTGATAACATCTGGTGACTGGAATGCAAAGGTTGAAAAGAAGAAGGATCAGTAGTTGGTAAAAGTAACCTTTGTGTTAGAAACAATGCTGAAGATTGCATGATAGAATTTGTCAAGACTAATGACTTCTTCTTTGCAAAAACCTTTTTTAAACAACATAAATAACAACTATTTGTGTGGGCTTCATAAGATTGACTACACAGAAATAAAACTTACTAAATCTATGGGGAAAGTTTAATATCATAATAAGACAAAACATTGATGAAATTTTCTGTTCTGCTTTTTTACCTATTCATTTCTTCCATTTGCTTTAGCACCTCTATGCTGGAAAGCAAGTATCAGAGTCTCTTCTGGTATCCATTTTGGTATTTTCCTTCTTTCTTGTCTTCTTAATTATATTTTGCTTTCGTCCTATATGATGATCTGGAAGTCATTTCACAACTATTCTGGCCTTTGGTCATTAGTGTCTAATGCATCAAGTCGGTTCTTAAGATGACCTCTAAATCCAGTTGGGATATTTTCAAGGTCATATTTTGACTATTGTGTAGTTATTTTGATTTTCTCCAGCTTCAGTCTGAACTTGCATTTAAGCAATTGATGGTATGTTCCCCTGTCATCCCCTGGCCTTTTTTCTTAGCAGATGATATGAAGAGCTTTTCCACCATCTATTCCCACAGGTGTAGTCAACTTGATTTCTAAATATTCCATCTTGTGAGGTCCACGTGTATAGTCATCTTTAATTGAAAATACCTTTTTAGTATTTTCAATGAATAAGTCATTGATCTTTGAAAATTCTATCATGACATCTTCAGTATTTTTTCTATCACAAGTTTCTGCAGGGATGATTTTTTATAGCCATTGTCTTTCATACATTATGGATCAACTACCACCCTCTATCAGGTGTGTGTTCTATAATTACAGTTTTTATAATCACAATTAATTCTGCTAATAATAACAAACAATTGAATCCTAAAATCCTATCAGGTTTTTTTTTCCCCACCCTCTCTTCCCTAGACCAATCTAGAAAAGAGAAAACTATTTATTTTGGTTGTTTCAAACATATACAGAGAAAACTTCTAGAGGTAGAAAACACACAGATACACACATTTATATTATATATATTTACACAGAGAGAGAAAGAGAGCAGTGTTGACATTTCTGATTCTGTTAGTGGCGGAGTAGATTTTTTTTTAGGTGAACACCGTCACAGGGAGCAATTTAAAATGCTCTTCATAACCACATAAAAACGACCACTTGAGTCTATTGAAGAATGAATAAAACCAAGCAGAACCAGAGACTATTTTGCTCTTGAGAGACACAAAAGAAACTGTGAGATCAATTTTATATGTCTTTTACACACGGTGCATTTTGCAGTTTGAATGGGCAGCTAAAATGCAAACAGAAACATACAGTCAGGTTAGCTTGGGATGTCAGAGTATAGAATTTGAGGATATTAAATAAGCTGGAAATCAAGAACAACAGAAAAACACAGAAAGAATAAAGCCCCAATAGGAAAACCCTCAATATTGACACATAAACTCCACTCAAAACGTGAGCTAACAAATGGACCATAAAGCAGAGTAGCGACTTTAGGGGTCAAGTGCATATCAACACTTAGCAGGCTGAGACAATTGTGAGAGATTTCATTGCTGCCAATCATAAGTATAAATTCATTTTGCATATTATGTCCAGTTAGAACGGCTACATAAAGCTGCAGATTTTTACTAACTTATTCTAACAAAAACTAAAATAGATTCTAAAACACTGATTAGCAACCAATAATTTTACTACATTTTAAAAGAAAAATCAATACATATTGGGCAGAGACATGAAATCAGACTATAGTGTATCAGTTCCATACAGTGTCCAATACACAATTTAAGCTTTCATAATAGGAAAATGATCCATAATATATAACCAACCATCTTGGAAGAAAAAAAAAAAAAAAGACACACTATAAATAGTATCATATTGGCTAAAATAGCAATTAATACTTAAGAAGTTAAAGGAACATATCAAAAACTAAAAATCCCTTGGACACATTTAACAACATAGAGTGTT
>NW_006408537.1:16304382-16310392 GCF_000296735.1 Chrysochloris asiatica | reverse complement strand
ATCAAGGAAATTACTTACAACTGTAGATCCCAGGTCTCCAGTGGAAGAGAGAAAGGGAGAGCCCTTCTTGTGTATCCCTTATATTGGGAGCAGGCCACACTCACAAGGCAATATTCTGTCAATTGCTTGGCTAATCATCAGAGAGTTAACTATGACTGTATTATGTTTCATCACCATGGGAAAAAGCACACCTTCAACTGCTAAACCTCTGGAAATTTTGGATTAGTTAAATTGACACAGAACCCTAATCATTACAAATAACAGTCATAAGCATACAAGGAAAACCAGTTAATACTACTATTTTCAAATTTGTACATCAACCACTAAAACCAGTGATGATAAAATTGAAGAATTCTACCAACTTCTTTTGTGTGAAATTTATCAATCATGCAATCAAGATATAGTGATTATTAATAATGACTGGAAACAAATTTTGGAAACAAAGAGGAATGTCAGTAGTTGGAATATGGTCTTGGTGATAGAAATTATGTTGGAGATTGCATGATAGAATATTGCAAGACCAATGATTTATTCATTGTAAATATTTGTTTTAAACAACATAAATGATGACTATACACACGGACGTTACTGAATGGAATACACAGAAATTCAATTAAATACATCTGTGGGGTGATGCATTGGAAAAGCTCAATATATTAGTCAAAACAAGGGGCAGACTGTGAAACATACGATCAATATGCTCATATGCACATTTAGGTTCAAGTTGAAGAAAATGAAAATAAGTTCATGAGATTCAACATATGAACTTCAATATGTTTTACCTGAGTTTAGAGACCATCTCAATAACAGGTTTGCTAAATTAGATACCAATCACTAAAAGCTGTAAGATGACATCAAGAACATTATACAGGAAGAAAGAAAAAGGTCATTAAAAGGACAACTAAAAAAAGAAAAGACTCTGAAACTTGCTCTTTAGCTTAGAGAAGCTAAAATGAATGGAAGAAATGAGGATGTAAAAGAACTAAACATAAAATTTCAAAAGGCAGCTGTAGAACACAAAGTCAAGTATTACAATGAAATGTACAAATATTTACAGTTAGAAAACCAACAGGTAAAAACATGCTCATCATTTTTCAAACTGAAAGAAATTAAGGAAACATTTAATACTTAACTTGAAATATTGAAGGATTCTACTGGCAAAATACTGAATGATGCAAAAAGCATCAAAAGAAGATAGAAGGAATACACAGAGTCACAACATTAAAAATAAATTGACAATGTTCAACCATTTCAATAATTAGCATATGATCAAGAATGAATGATACTAAAGAAGTTGAAGCAGCACTGAAGGCATTGGAAAACAAGACTCCAGGAATTGACAGAATGAAAATGACATTTTTCAACAAACTGAAACACTGGAGGTGCTCATTCATCTATTCCAAGAAATTTGCAAGATAGTTACCTGGCCAACCAATTGGAAGAGATCCATATTTGTGTTCATTCTAAAGAGAAATAACAGAAGGTTGAAATCATAAAACAATATCTTTAATATCTCAGGCAAATAAAATTTTGCTGAAGATAATTTAAAAATGCTCACAACAGTACATCATTAGGGAACTGCCAGAAATTCAAGCTGGATTCACAAGAGGATGTGGAATGAGAGATATCATTGCTGATGTCACATGGTTCTTGGCTGAAAACAGAGAACATCAGAAAGAATTTATTTGTGTTTTATTGACTATTTAAAGGTTTTTGACTGCGTAGATCATGATAAACTATGGAAAACCTTATGAATAATGGGTACTGCAGAACACTTCATTGTGTTAATGTTGTTGTTGTTAGTGGCCATGGAGTTAGTGACAATTCATAGCAACCCTATGCACAACAGAATAAAATACTGCCCAGTCCTGGATCAACCTCACAATTGTTGCTATGCCTGAGCTCATCGCTGCCACCACTGTGTCAGTCCTTCTCATTGGGAGTCCTCTGCTTTGTGATCATGAGAGACAGGTATTTATATAGAACAAGAGGCAGTCATTAGAACAGAAAAAGGTAATATTGAATGGTTTAAAATCAGGAAAGTTATGTGCCAGGGTTCTATCCTTTTAGCATATTTGCTCAAGCTGTATGCTGAGCAAATAATCAGAAAGCTGGGTTATATGATGAAGAACATCACATCAAGTTTGGAGGAACACTTATTACCAAACTGCAATTGCAGGTGGCACAGCCTCATTTGGAAAGAAGACTTAAAATACTTACTGATGAAAATCAGAGACTACAGTCTTCAGCATGGATGGCACCTCAATGTAAAGAAAACAAAAATTCTCACAGTTGGGCCTGTAAGTAACTTCATGATATACAGAGAAATATTGAAGTTGTCAAAGACTTCATTTTGCTCATATCCTCAATCAATAGTAATGGGAGCAGCAATCAAAAAAATCAAATGACATATTGTATTAGGCAAATCTGCAGAAAAAAGACCTCTTTAAAAGTTTAAAGAGCAAAGTTGTCAGTTTGAGGACTAAAGTGAGCCTGACCCAAGCCATGGTGTTTTCAATTCCCTCATATGCGTGTAAATGACAGTAAATAAAGTATACTATAGAAGTTTTGATGCATTTGAATTATTGTGTTGAAGAAGAATATTGAAATTACCATGGACTTACAGAAGAATAAACAAATCTGTGTTGGAGCAAGAATAACCAGAATGTTCCTTAGAAGCCAAGATGCTGATACTTCATTTGTCATAATTCAAACATGTTATCAAGAGGGACTAGTCCCTGGAGAAGGACATCATGCTTCGTAAAGCAGAGAGTCAGTGAGAAAGAGGAAGACTCTCAACAAAATGGATACACAAAGGGGCAGCACAGTGGGCTCAAATGTAACAACAATGTTAAGGATAGTGTAGGATGGGTTAGTGTTTCATTCTGTCGTACATAGGATTGCTATGATTAAAAATCAACTCAATAGTACCTAACAACAACATCCCCTTGATTATTAGACATGATATTACAAGTCATATATAGTACAAGAAGATACATTTTTTTAAATCAGAAGTATAAAATTTTAAAAAATATATAAAAATAACTTTTATTTGAAGATAGTTAAAGTGATTATAAAGAAAGTAGAAAATATTCATTCTGCTCCTCCAAAGGAAAAAAAAAAGAACTAAAAATGGATTTAGTAAGGTTTCTAGGTATAAGACCACCATAAAATCAACCATATCTTTATATACTAGTAATAAATAATTAAAATATGTTCTTTAAATTGCAATTTTGTTAGCATAAAAAATAAAATAAAAATATAAATCATGTGAGATAAAACTATGCAAGTCTCCTTCCCTGAAAATTATAGAAAAATATTGCTGAGAGAATTTAGTAGCGTTCTAAATATTACCCATTTTTGTTAAATACCATTGAGTTGCTATCGACTCATAGTGACCCTATGCATAACAGAATTAAAACACTGCCTGGCTACCCACTTTATATGCCTATAATATATGTAAACAAGTATTTTTAGTAAAACTATAAGCTGAATCTAATATTTGCACACAACTGCAAATAATCTTGAATAGTCAATATAATTACAATAAAGAACAATGATGTTGGGGGACTTAGCTGCTGACCTTGCAGTTCTCATGGTTAACAGTACAGTGCTTATCCTACAGAACCACACCAGGGCCCCTACTAGCAAAGAAAGAAAGATGAATGCAGTAGAATGACAGTAGGGCTGTAGACACAAGTATATGTTTTATCAATTTTAGATAAAAGTGACAAGAGAATCTATGATATAATAAAATACTTTTCAAAATACGTAGCTAAAAGACGAAAAGGTAAATCATGGATTGAAATAATAATTTGCAATGATCATATGTGACAATGGGGTTGTATCTTGGGTAAATAAATTTTTCTAAAAATCAACAATTAAAAGCAACTTAATAAAAATGACAAATTGATTAAGCCATGCCATTTTACATGGCATTTTACCTGCTACTGTCTTGTTCTTAAGAATTATTTAACTTTTCAATTAATATAACTGAGAAGCAACACAACTTTGTTGTAATACCAATACCTTTAGAGTTGAATAATTGAAGTCATAATTCTATTTCTGCCATTTCCCAGCCAAGCCAAATAGAAATGACAATAATTATTTTATGGATTTCTATTCTGATAAAATAATGATGCATAATAAATAGCAATCATTCTATTTACTGAATAATAAAAAAGTCATATAAATTGGCTTAGATGGTTGAGTATTAAAACTTGCATTGTTTTAATGATTTAATATAAAGAATAAAAACATTTATAAAAAATAAATGTGTAATGCATAATTGATAGGTACATCAACACTTGAGACAGTTTGTGTGTGGGCATGGGGAATACTTGGATGCATTTTGTCTAGCCAGTCAACCAATAGATTTATCACAATGGGAGACTAATAGGAATGTGCAGAAGAAGCTTCGGTTCTTTATAAGATAGACTGGGTAGCAAAATAAATCATTCCTATTAGTAATTGGATTTGGAATTTTGCATTTTGCTATATCTTAATTAGGATTATACTGTGGTTAGAACTTTAGGTCACTCTCAGTACTGATAATGATCTGAGAATAAGGAAGAAAAACAATGTAATTTGAGGTTTGGTAATATAAAAATAATAATAATCCAGAGTAAATGACATGAGGTGTTTCCTGTTCAGCAGTATTTAATTCCTTAAACAATGTATATCACTAAATGTGTTGGATTAACTTGTATAAACATTTATTTTAATTATAAGTCAAAATTTTAGGAATATTAACCCTTGTTGATTGTACATGTAGAATGGTTTCATCTCATGTAAAATAGATTACTCACAGTATTTTAAGAATTGCACTCACAATAATGATAGCTAGTTCAATTCACTGCATGGCAGGAGGTTAGAGCTAAGGTTGAATTGACTGAGATTAACTTTTTACCTTTATCAGAATTGAGTCTCAAGTTAGGAGTAATTTTCAATTATTATTTTTAAAAGTATCTCATTTGCTCCTGCTAGCTTTTTTCCTTAGCTAACTTTTCTCCATAAATCCTACCCACTTATAAAAGTTGTACAAAGGCAGAAATCCACTATTGAGAAATATAATTCTGTAAAATATACTCTACCTTCTTTTTAAAATAATATCTAAGCTACAAGGTCAGTTTGAACTGCAAGGGCGGTGGTTCAAACCCATCAGCCATTCCTCAGTTTGAACTGCAAGCAGAACCGGCTCAACAGCACTTAGCAACAAGAGTAATTTCAGTATTCTCCACTGGTCAGATGGCATTTCCTGTTACTTGTTTGAATGATATTTGAGGTGACTATACTCTGAAAATTACTCATTTCTTCAATTCCCAGTCACAAGCTCCTTTAAATCACTCTTCTTGGGTTCAGAGATCTTAATGTGCCTTGTACATAAATCTTCATGAGTATTAAAGATACGATTGCATTTTTTTTTCTGTAGCTCTATATAGGCCTACACTAAAACATGTTCCTACATAAAACTTGTATTTGAAAAGTTGTGACAATATGGGTCATGAACTAGCCATTTATAGAGTAAAAATTTTAATACAAAATGATTAATTCAAGAATTTAAGCAATTGCTTAAAAAATATATCCTTTTATTTATTTATTTATTTTTACAACAATTCCTATGAAGCTATAAAATTAGAGTAAATCACTATGAAATGGATACATAAATCTTGTGTAACATTCAAATTGGAGTTACAATGAATAATATATTTTCATACAGTTTCAGATTAGACCTTTCATTCTTAATATCACTTCTATAATATCAGAGATTACAGTTTGAAACCATGACTAATTATTCTTAATTATGCTATGGGTCGGAACTGACTCGACGGCACTTAACAACAACAACAACAAATGTTGTACTTATCAATATTTTCAGGTACTTATAAAACTGAAATTGTTTTGTTAAAAGACTCATTGGTTTTCACATTGGAATGATATACTTCATACCTTCTATCTTTACAGTCTTGATTTAAATTTGTATATGATGTAGGCTACTAAAACTGGCTCT
>NW_006408537.1:16273194-16274454 GCF_000296735.1 Chrysochloris asiatica | reverse complement strand
TTTTGTTGTTGGTGCATAAATGTGAATCATAATGGTATTAACTGGTCTTCCTTAAAGGTTTACTGTATTTTATTCTATCACAGTATTGCACTTCACAATAGGTCTTGAACTGTTCGATTTAATGATGAACACAATGCCATCACTCTGGAATTTGTTGTGCCTAGCATAGTAAAGAGCATGATTGTCAGATTCAAAATGGCCAATATCAGTCCATTTTAGCTCACTAATGGCTAGGATATTGGTTTTTATGCATTCAGTTTCATTTTTGATAACTTCAGTTTTCCTAGATTCCTACTTCATTAATCTCATTATTCTGATTGTTAATGATTGTTTTCAGCTGTTTCTTCTCATTTTGAGTCATTACCATCAGCAATGGAAGGTACCAAACACTTCACTCCATTCAAGCCATCATGTTCAACATGACTTTGAGGACACATCTCTTCCCCAATTATATTTTGAGTGCCTTCCAGGAGGACGGACTCATCTGTTAGTACTATACATGAAAATATTCTGGTGCTAATCATAATGTTTTCATCTTCAGTACAAATTTGATAAGCTTCCTCTACTATTCATAACATTTTCAGTGGCTACACAATCAGAAGTAGTTGTCTCCTTCTTCATAGTCTTCCTTAGCCTGGAAGCTCTGCTAAACTCTACCCACTATGGGTGACCCTTCTGGTATTTAAAATACTGGTAACATTGTTTTCAGCATCACAGCAACATGCAAGTTACCACAGTATGAGGAACTGACAGATGAGGACTACTTTAGCTTTTATCTGTTCAAGCTTCAAAGATAATGAGTTTATATCTTGATTTTTTTTTTAACCCTTTAACCCTTGGAGTGAATGCCTTTCTGAATCACTGTATATTTCATCATATATTGTTGTTGTTTTTAGTTGCTATCTAGTTTACTCCAACCCATAGTGACTCATGTACAAAAGAATAGAAGTTTGTCAAGTTCTGTGTCATCTTCATGATCTCTGATGATTTTGAAACTACTTTTGTTTTTATTTTATCAATCCATCTTATGGAGGGTGTCCCTTCTTTTCACTGACCTCTACATTACCAACCATGACATCCTTTTCTAACAATTGATCTTTCTTAATGATGGGCATGTCCAGAGTAATTAAGTAGACATTTTATCATTCTCATTTCTAAGGAGTGTTCTGATTATATTTTTTCAAAGATTTACTTGTTGTTGTTGTTGTCAGGTGCCATAGAGTTGGAACCGACTCATAGCAACCCCATGCACAGCAGAAC
>NW_006408537.1:16261997-16271859 GCF_000296735.1 Chrysochloris asiatica | reverse complement strand
TATTCTTTGCTAAAACCACTATTTGAGTGCATAATTTTTCTCAATCCCAGTTTTCATTACATAGTTTGTCACATATAGGTGAGACTATTGAAAAGACTATGACTTGTCACCGGCAAACCTTAATTGCAATGATATAAAGACAGAAGCTAGTGTAAAACTGATAAGAAAAGTAAATTGTCCAGAATATGAAAGCTACAAATTTTTGTATATTGCTTACCACCAGGCCCAACTCCTTTAGAAACCTTATCCAGGGTTGCTATGAGTTGGAACTGAGTCATTGACATTTAACAACAGACTGAATAAAACAATAATAATCATATATTAACATTTTTTTTAAATTAAAATGGGAGAACAGTGGCTCTATACTATAGCATTGGTCTGCTAACCACAAGCTTCACAATTCAAGCCCACCAGCCACTCCACTCAAGAAAGATGAGGCTTTCTGTTTCCACAAAGATTTAAAACCTCAGAAACTCTATACAGGGTTGTTATGAGTCAGAACTGACTTGATGGCAATAAATTACAACAGCAATTATTTACACGAATAAATTTTAGTGTAAATAAACATTAGAAATTGTAACAAATTGAACATATTGTATAAAAACATTTGGCTTCATATATTTTAAAACCAATCTAGTATTAAATCCAAGATTGATGAATACCCTTAATGACTAATAGCTACTATTTTTTTGGTGCTTGCTACTTCTGAGTTCCTGATGTGGTGCTGAGTGATAAACACTAGACTGCTATCTACAAGGTGGGTGATTGAAACCATCAGCTGCTTCTTGGGAATCCTCTACAGTGTGTCTATGAGTCAGACTGACTCATGAGAACTTAACTACTAGCAACAATATGTGCTGGGCCCATCTATTGCACATTGCGTACATTAAATTCTTAAAATATTACTATCTAGGATTGCTACTTAAAGAAAAGGAAGCTCAGAAAATTTTCATTATTTTAAATTGTTATCAATTCTATAGCAAGTTGTTGTTATTCAGTGACATCTAGTCAGATCTGAGTCATAGGAATACTGTATATGGTTTCTGAGGAGTGGTTGGTGGGTTTGAATCTCTGGTCTTGCTGTACAAATTGACCTTGGGATTCAGTGCTTATTCTAAGGTGCACAAAAAATTCTAAAGATTAATAATTTGAACAAATATTTTTTGCATTTTTCATACTCTATATAAAATAGAATCTTAGTCACTGGGATATGGGGTCTGCTGGTGGTTGTCTTTGGTCCTTTAAAACAGATATTCTTTTTAGCATGTCACCATGAAGTCTTCTAGAAACCCATTTTCTATGCAATGTTATTTTCTCGTCCAATTTCTAATACATATATATCTAAAGATCCATAAATAAGTTTCAGAATGCCATGTGGAATAAACTTGTTCATTTTTCTTTTATATGATATTAAGTCACAGTGCAATCTGGCAATTTCTAAACTTAGGCTAAAACTAAGGATTCAAAATCTTTGAAAATTTACTTACATCATTTCCTCAACAGATGCTTGGCAGAAGAGGTGGCTATGTAAAGCTGAGGAAGAAAGTTCTTTGAGGATAATGAGAGATTTGTTGGGACATGAATTTTTCAGGCTTATTTTGATAGTTTTTTTCCCGTCTGCTGATCAATGTAAGGAATCCCAGAAGAATAAAAATATAAGCACTTGGCTCTAATTAAAAGGTTTGTAGTTCAAAACCACCTATAGAAGAAAAGACTTCACAATCTTGTCCCATAAAGACTACAGCCTTGGGAAACTAAAGAGGAAAATCCTACCCAGTGCTAAGGGTAGTTATAAATCATAATCAGCTTGATGACAGCCAACCATTCAATCAATGGTAGTTATGTGTGTAAATGAAAAAGTGCCTCCCTTCCTTTTTGAGGAATATAAACCAATATTTTTTAAAAGTCAGAAAACAGTAAATGAATGATTTCAAAAGGAAATTTATTTTCTTATAGTTTCCTGGAAAAGTCATGTTATTCTGGAAAAACTTAAAAGTAGTGTGTATTCATTGTTTGTGTTTTGATCATACTCATATTTACATTTAATAACAAGATTGTTATTGTTAGTGAGTGCCATCAAGTCGTTTTTGATTCATAGTGACCATGTATAGGGTTTCTCAAGAGCAGCTGGTGGTTTTGAACTACCAACCTTGTGGTTGACAGTCCAGTGCTGGTCCTACACTACCACAGGATACATACAGATAATGTATCTTTCAAAAGTTCAGTGAAAAACTGAAATCCTTAGTTATTATCTTTCACATATTCTGTTGTGCACAACTTCCTCTGCATATTCTTGGTAAGACAAGCAGTTTTTCTACTCCAAAAGAAAAAACAAAAACAAAAACAATAGAGAAGAGTTAGATATATGTTTACATTTGTTGTATTGGAAATATTTTAACTGCTTTTTCTTGTTGTTGTCAAATACCTTTTAGTTGATTCTGACTCATAGCCACCCCTGTAGGGTTTCCGGAACTATAAATCTTTCTCCCACGGAGTAATTGGTGGCCTGAACCACCAGCCTTGTGATTTGCATTCAAATGCTTATCCTACAGAACCACCACACTCCCCCTTACTTGCTTATGAAGACTCAAAATGCCTAACTAAAAATTATTTTCCTAAAATAGTCTATATTTATGCTACTCACAATATTAAAAGTTTTATTATGCAATTAACTTATTCTAAGAATCAGTGACTGGCATTGTTTGCAATATTATGCTTACAGCATAAGGTTTCTTGGCTTGGTAATATAAAAATACAGAACATCTGGGTCAATTTGAATTTCAGATAAACAATGAATATTCTTTTTGTGTGTGTGTGTTTTTGTTAGTTGTTAACAAGCCATTTCTGATTTATATCGACCCTATGTACAATACAACATACAACATATTCATGTGCAATCTTCACAATCATTGCTGTGTTTGAGGCCATTTTGTAGTCATGGTGTCAACCCATCTCACTGAGGGTATTTATCTCTTTCTCTGACCTTCTACTTTTCCAAGCATGATATTCTTCTGCAGACACTTGTCCTTCCTGATAATATGTCCAAAATAAGTGAGATGAAGTCTCACAATTCTCTCTTCTAAGTTGCATTCTTGTTTCTTCCAAGATAGATTTGTTTGTTCTTTGGGCAGTTCATGTCATATTCAATATTCTTCAACAATATCAAGATTCAAATGTGTGAACTCTTAGTCTTCCTCACTCAATGTCCATCTTTTGCATGCACATTATTGTTGTTGTTAACTGCCATTGAGTCAGTTACAACTCATAGCAATTCTGTATAGGTTTTCTGAAGAGTGTTTCTTGATTTTGAACTGCTGACCTTATGGTTATAAGGTTATATAACCAGTCCCATGCTTATCCTACAGCACTATGCAAGGACTCTGTGCATGATTGAAAATATAATGACTTTGTGCTACGTACCTTAGTCCTCAAAGTGACAGGTTTGTACTTCAACACTTTAAAGAAGTCTTAAGCACCACATTTGGCAAAAGCAATATATCATTTGATTTCTTGACTGCCTGCTTCTATAGGTGCTGACTGTGGAGTCATGTAAAATTAAATCATTGACAACTTCAATTTTTTCTTCTTATGATGTTGCTTAGTAGGCCAGTTGTGATTCTGATTTCTTCATGTTGAGGTAGTTCTGTTGTTTTTAAGAGCCGTTGAGGTGGTTCCAACACATAGTGACCTTGTATAGGGTTTCTGAACTTTAACCACCTACCATTCAGTTCAAACCTACTTTGCAGTCCAGTGAATGAAATCACAGTGTGACACCAAGACACCAGGTTGAGGTAAAACACATACTTAATGCTATAACCTATAATCTGCATCAATAAGTGCTTCAAATTCTCTTCACTTTCAGCAAACAAGATTTCATCTGTATACAGAAGATCATTAATTAGCCTCCTCCAATGATGCTATCGCATTCCTGTTCATATAATCCAGATTCTTAGATTATTTGCTAATCATACAGATTGACTACATATGGTGGTCAAGCAGATACACCCAGGCATACACATTTTCTGATGTTAAAACCCACAGTATCCCTTGTTCTGTACAAATGACTGCTTCTTCTTTAATCTGTACATTCCTCATGGGTAAAATTAAATGTTCTAGAATTCCCATTTTTTACAATGTTATCCATAATTTGTTATGATACACACATTAGAATGTCTTTGTAGAGTCAATAAAACAACATATTTCTGATATTCTCTGCCTTTAGTAAAGATCTATCTGATATCAATAATGATATTCCTCAATCCAAGTTCTTATCTGAATCTAGCTTGAATTTTGGGCAGTTTCCTGTTGATGTACTGTTGCAATCACTTTTGGATTATTTTCAGCAATATCTCTTTAAATGTGATATTAATTATATTGCTGTTGTTTAGTGCTGTCAAGTCAGTTCAGACTCATAGCAACCCTACATAGGGTTTCCTAGGAGAAACTGGTGGGTTTGAACTGACCTTGTTGTTAGTCGTCCAGTACTAATCCTAAAGTGTCTCTCCAGGACTCCTGATATTAATGATATTGTGTGTTAATTTATGAATTCTATTATATCATCTTTGGTTTTGGAGTGGTCACAACTCTTTATCTCTTAAAGCCCATTGGCCTGAGGCTGTCTCCTAAATTTCATGATACAGATAAGTAAATACTTCCAGTGACACATCTGCTGTTGAAAGATCTCAATTAACCTTCTATCATTCTTGGAGTCTTTTTCCCATCCTTACCCCACCTCCCTGCCAATATCTTGAGTGCATGTTGGACTTCCTCCTTTATTACTATAAGTTCTTGACTGTATGCTATGTTTGAAGGCTGATCAACTGTTGTTGGTAAAATGATTCTGCATATTCCTTTCATTTTCTCTTGATGTTTATAGTGTCATTCAGTATTTGTCCATAAATCAATTAAATATTAAAGCTCAAGGCTTGTATTATTCTTTTTCATTTTTTTCGGTTTGAGATATACAAAACATGTTCCTCCCTTTTGGTTTTCTAACTCTAGGCCTTTGTACATTTCATGATCAAATACTTTATTTTATAGAGAACCACTCTGAAATATATTCAGCTCTTTAACTTTATCATTTCTTCCATTCACTTTAGTTCTTTGTAAGCAAATTTCAGAATCACTCCTAGCATCCATTTTGTTTTTTTCTTTCTTTATCACAATCTTTGCTTTCATCATGTATGGTGTTGTTGGCATTATCCCACAACTTGTCCACTTTTTGGTCACTAGTTTTCATTGCATTATATCTGTTCTTCAGATGGTCTTTAATTTCAGTTGGGATATAAAGTTTTAATTTCACTCCCAACACTTGTCTGTCAATTTGTTGTACTATGGCAACTTGAAATTTGATGTGATGCTGGAAGCTATGTCACTGGCATTTTAAACACTAGCAGCTTCACCTATGGTGCAGAAATTTCAACAGTGCTTCCAGACTGAGACATTCTAGGAAGAAGGACAGGCAGACCATTTATAAAGGGGTTTTGTTATTGTTATTAGGTGCCATTGATCTGGTACCAGCTCCACTTAAAACCTTATGTGGAACATTATCTGATATAGTGCCTGGAGATGAGCCCCCCAGGTTTCAAGTTTGAAGGGACTCAATATACGACTGGGAAAGAGCTTCCTCCTCAGTGGACTATAATGAGGTGAATGGAACAAAGTCTTCAGGAGTGTCATTTTCTGATGGGGTACAACTCAAAATGAAAAGAAATAGCTGCAAACATCCATTAATAATCAGAATGTGATATGTATAAAGAATGAATTTAGGAAAATTGGGAGATATCAAAAATGAAATGCATAAAGGTTGATAGCCTAGACATTAGTGAGCTTAAATGGACTGGTATTGGCCTGTTTGAATTGAACAGCAGATTAAAGAGGAATGGTATTGCATTCATCATCAAAAAGAGCAGTTCAAGATCTATCTTAAAATCCAAAGTTGTCTGTGATAGGATAATATCCATATGACTACAAGACTCTGTATGATTTGTGAAGCACAAGTACTTCGAATAATTACTGTTGAAGATCAAAAATTACAGCCAACAATCTGGATTTTACCCCTATGTAAAGAAAACAAAAATCTTCACAAATGGATCAATAAATAATATTGACAGTGAATGAAGAAGACCATAGAAGAATTGATGTATTTGAATTATTGTGTTGGAGAATTATGTTATAAATACCATGGACTGCTAGAAAAGCAAACAAATCTGTGTTGAATGAAGTACAGTCAGAATGATCCTTAGAAGCCAGAATGACAAGATTTCATCTTTCATTCTTTGGATATGCTATCAGGAATGACCAGTCCCTAGAGAAGGACATCATGATTGGTAAAGAGGAGAGTCATCCAAAAAGAGGAGGACCCCAATGAAATAGATTGAACACAGTGGCAGTAGCAATAGGCCCCCAAAGAACAACTGTGAGGTAGTACAGGACTGCATATTGTTTGTTCTGTTTTGCATAAGATCATTATGCAAATGACACTTAGCAACTGCCACTCTCCTTCCTATCTGCCCATTCAGCTTGTGTAGCTTTCCATGTATTTATACACATGATATTCCTTTTTTAAAGTGTCCATTGATAAGGGATTAGGACCAGGGCCACAGTACTCTGGTATAATTGTTAAATTGATTGAGACTCACAGCATCCATGTACAGGTTTCCAAGGAGTGGCACATGCATTTGAACCAACAGCCTTGCAGTTAGCAAACCACTGATTATCATACAAGTGTCATACAAGGAATCCACTCTGGTATTACTAAGCTGATAATAGCTTCATAGAAAGACCCTATTTCCCCAATACAAGACCACATTGGTAGGTACAGAGGAAAGTATTTGAAACTACTTTTATTGGGAAAGACAGAATTTAATCCACAACAGTGATCTTCACTGAAAAAGAATCCTAAATCAACTCCTTCAAATCAAAATAATGTCTTGTAGGACAATTGGCTTCATGCTTCATTTTTCTTTCCTAATGGAGTCCTAGTGTGTCAAGGAAGGTTAAGCATTGGATTGTAAGTTCGCTTTGAGCTGCAAGGTCAGTGGTTCAAACTCACCAGCTACTTCTTGAAAATCCTATACAGGGTCCTATGAGTCAAAACTACTGCACTTAACAACAACAACAACAATGATAGCTTGTCCAATTGTAGTTCTTTTTATTTTATTTGTGATTATGATTTTTACTCTTATTTTTTATCTATTTTTAAATAATATTTTACTGTGTTTTCAGTGAAAGTTTACATAAAAGTTTAGGTTCTCATTCAGTAACTCTTATACAAGTTTTTTGGTTTTTTAAAAATGTTTTATTGTGAATTATCTGATAGCTTACATGGGAGAACATTAGCTTTACATTCATCCTATCATATATCATTTCATTGCCATGGTTACAGTCCCTTCCATGCATCATCAACCAACCAAAGGGTATATATACCCTGCAAGCCTGCCCAATGATCGTCAGCACACAGCCCCTCTCCCTCTCTGGGTCTAAAGTCCCCAGCAGCTCCATCTCTCCACATCTTCATCTCTGCCTCCATCTCTGGCATCACTGCTTCTCTGGGTAGGGTCCCACACTCCACTCTTCTCCCTTGATGGTCCCAGGGACCTCTGCTTCTAGACTACAAACTTAATCACTCCCCTCCTTTTTCTACAAAATGTCTACCTTTATATTTCCAACCCTCACAGTCACTCCTGATAACAATTATTCACTATTGTATCACAAAGGAGACCTATCCGCATCTCCTTTCATCAGCACCGCACAGATTACATGCTACTCAGTGGAGATTCTACCTTCCTTCTCGCTCTCTGAATCTAGGTTCCCTCTTGAAGCATGTAAGCCAGTAACTTCTTGCCTTTGTAGCCCCCCAATTTTAGGTAGCCAATGTTCAAGTTGCCCATCCCCGTCTACTCTGTGTACGGATGGGGTGGGAATGATCCTTGCTGTAAAGATTTGTTCCCTCTTTTGAGCTTCTGCATCCATAAGTGCAGGTCAAGTTCATCAAATTGTATCAGATTACTCTTTTTTTCCTCTTCTTTCTTCTAGTTGAGCTCTGATCATCCAATCATTGAAGCCAGGTCAAGTGGGTATTATCTGCAAGTGTGGATGTTCTTATTCATATGCCCTCTCTTCTTATCAGCTGGACGCTTCACTCTCCACTCTAGTCATCTGTGGCTATGTCACTGACTCTGGGCCCAAGAGTTCCCAGTTCTTGCCACACTGCTGGCCAACCAGGTCTCCACCCGGGTTCACAGGAGTCTATTGAATGTTGTAGGGCTTAGCTTGCAGCTTAAGTGTCTGTTTTTTCCCCTCATTTCCCTTTATTGGCAATAAATGTGGTCACCAATCAGAGCCTGTATTCCCATTGAGTCTTAGTCTTGGGAGAGGGTTTGCCCTGAGGGGACCTGACCATTTGCCTGAATGTCTCCTGGGCAAGCAATTTTCTTGTTCTTGTAGTAATCAGTCAGTGTGCATATATTGTTTTGTATTTTTCCCGTTGGTCTTTCTTTTAAGAAGTATCTTCTGTTCGTCTAGCTGTTCCAGGCTCGTCTGCTTATCCTTTCAAGTGGAAATTTACCGTCTCAGAAAATTCTGGATGCAGTTCAGAATTCCATCAATGGTCTTATGTAATGCAGGGGCTTCACAGGAAGCCTCCTTCACTGGGCACATTGTAGCCCCATTTTAGGTTATAGGTAACCAATCAGTTATAGGTAGAAAACGGACTTACAGGCTTTCTATGGTGATATTTTTGTTTATTCCTTTCTCTCCCCCTCCAGTGTCTATTTTACAATGGTATGCCAGGGAAACCAAGATTCGATAGGCAGCCAAGCATCCTAATATTATTTCCTCCATTTTTCCCATTCCAACCATGTCTCAATCCTTGTATCCCAGAGCCCTGTTGTTCCAAGGTTGTGTATACATCATTCTTTTTCCCACTTAGCCCATGAAAACCTGCCTAATTGTTCTCTCATCCACTTTCTTCTTACATTCCCCTCCACCTTCTTGTGTATTGCCCACCTCCCTAGCACCCAAACTATCCTATGTCTATTACCTACCCTGTGCTCCACCTTCCTTTCCCTCCCCCACCCTATGCCTTACATCCTGATAATCAGCAAAGAGCCCCCCTCCCCTTTAGTATGGGTTCTTTTTCTTAGTCTTTTATAGTAGTGGTCGTATGTAGTATTTCTCCTTTTGTGACTGACTAATTTCACTCAGCATAATGTCCTCAAGGTTCATCTATGTTATGTGGTGGCTTGCAGCTTCCTTGTTATTCTTCAAGGTAGCATAATATTCCATTGTGTGTATGTACCACAGTTTGTTTATCCATTCTTCAGTTGATGGACACTTTGGCTGTCTCCATCTTTTTGCTATTGTAAATAGTGCTGCTATAAACATTGGTGTGCATATATCTACTTGTGCTATGGCTCGTATTTCTTGTGGGTGAGAACCAAGTAGAGGAACTGCTGGATCATAAGGTATTTCTATTTCCAACCTTCTGAGGTAGTGTTATCTTGCTTTCCAGAGAGGTTGGATCATTTTACAATCCCACCAGCAATGCAGGAATGTAGCAGTATCTCCACATTGCTGCCAGCATTTACTGTCCTCTAGTTTTGTTTTTGTTTTTGTTTTTTTATCTTTGCTGTTATTCCTGGTGTGAGATGATATCACATTGTTGTTTTGATTTGCATCTCTCTAATAGCTAGTGATCGTGAACATTTCTTCATATGTTTGTTGGCTGCCTGGATCTCTTCCTTTGTGAAGTGTCTGTTCATGTCCTGTGCCCACTTTTTAATTGGGTTATTTGTCTTTTTCTTGTATAGGTGTTGTAGTTTCATATATATTTTAGAAATGAGTCCCTTTTCTGATGAGT
>NW_006408537.1:16260580-16261897 GCF_000296735.1 Chrysochloris asiatica | reverse complement strand
TCTTTAATCCATGTTGAGTTGGTTTTTGTATAAGGTGTGCATATCATTTTTCAGTTCAGCCAGCACCATCTGTTGAAGGGACTATCACCTGTCCATATGATATATTTAGGTACTTTGTCAAAAATCAGTTGGCTGTATATAGACAGATTAATTTCCAGATTCTTGATTCTGTTCCATTGATCTATTTATCTTTCATTGTACCAGTACCAAGCTGTTTTGACCACTGTAGCCGTGTAATAAATTTTGAAGTCCAGGAGTGAGAGGTTTCCAACCTTGTTCTTCTTAAGCAGTGCTTTGCTTATCCTGGGTCTCTTTCATTTCCATATAAATGAAATTTGTAATTGTTTTTTCCATCTGTTGGAAGAATGTTGTTGGGAACTGGATTGGGATTGCATCATATGTGTAAATTGCTTTGGGCAGTATTGACATTTTCACAATGTTACGTCTTTCTATTCAGAAGCACGGTACATTCTTCCATTTTTGTAAGTCTCTTTTGGGTCATTGTAGTAGTGTTCTGTAGTTTTCTTTGTATAAATCCTTTGTTTCTCTGGTTACACTTATTCCTAGATATTTCATCTTTTGGGTGGCTATTGTAGATGGTATTGCTTTCTTAATGTGCTTTTCAGCACTGTCATTTTGGGTATAGAGGAATCCAACTGATTTTTGTATGTTGATCTCATGTCCTGCCACTTTGCTGAATTTTGCAATGAGGTCTAGTAGCTTTTTTATTGAGTCTTTGGGGTTTTCTATGTATAGGATCATATTGTCTGCAAATAGAGAGAGCTTTACTTCCTCTTTGCCACTTTGGATGCCTTTAATTTCCCTGTCTTGTCTTTTAGTTTTTGCTAAGCCTTCCAGCACAATATTGAATAGGAATGGTGACAAGGGGCATACGTGTCTGGTTCCTATTCACAGATGGAAGGCTTTCAGTTTTTCTCCATTGAGAGTAATGTACGCTGTTAGTTTTGTATATATGCACTTAATTCTGTTGAGGAATCTCCCTTCAATTCCTACTTTGCTGAGTATTTTTATCAAGAATCGATTTTGGATTTTGTCAAATGCCTTTTCTGCATCTATTGATATGATCCTGTGGTTCTTTACTTTTTTTTAATTTATATGGTGGATAACGTTGATGGTTTTTCTAATGTTGAACCATCCTTGTATCCCTGATATGAATCCCACTTGATCACGATGCATTATCTTTTTGATGTGCTGCTGGATTCTGTTGGCTAGGATGTTTTTGAGAACCTTTGCATCTATGCTCATGAGGGATATTGGTTTTTAATTTTCTTTCTTAATGACGCCTTCCCTGGTTTT
>NW_006408537.1:16257816-16258526 GCF_000296735.1 Chrysochloris asiatica | reverse complement strand
GTGGTATAGCCCTCAGAATCACAGCAACTCAATCCACCACAGCACGACAGACAGACGAGTGGTGGCCGTTTGGTTTTATGTCTATACTGTCTATATTTGTGGATGTAGTAGCTTAAAATACCAACCGAGAGGGAAGGAATTTTCACAGCAAGGATCATTCCTATCCCCTCGGTACACAGGGGTGATAGGGATTGGCAATTTAGACATAAGCGACCTAAAACGGAGGGGAGTTGGGGAGAGGACCTATAAAGGCACAAAATGACTGGCATACAAGTTTTCAAGAGGGAGTTTAGTTTCAGAATGTCCAGAGGAAGATAGAATCCCCACTGAATATTTTCCATCTTGTCAAGACAATTCTGTTGAAAGGAGATGGGAATAAGATTCTTATGATTCAATAGTGAGTAATTGTTATCATGACTAATTGTGATTGTAGCAACTGTAAAGTTATAATTTTTGTAACAAAAACTGGGGAGTAGTTACTCTTACAGTCCAGGAACAGAGGACCCTATGGCCATCAAGGGAGAAAAGTGCAAGCGGAATGTGGGACCCTATCCAGAGAAGCAGCAACACCAACGAAGGAGGCAGAGATGATGACATGGAGAGAGAGAGCAGCTGAGGACTCTAGACTCATGGAGAGAGAAAGGCTGTCTGCTGGCAGCCAAGAGGCAGACTTGCAGAATATGGTGTTTTGTTGTTTTAAATGATTATAT
>NW_006408537.1:16249671-16257716 GCF_000296735.1 Chrysochloris asiatica | reverse complement strand
TCTAGGAACTTTGTGAATTCACGTTTAATTTCTTCTACTACCCAGTCGCTTTTCAGCAGGGTGTTATTCAGTTTCCATATATTTGACTTGATTTCCTTGGTCTTCCTATTGTTGATTTCTAATTTGGTAGCTTTGTGGTCTGAGAAGATGCTTTGTAGTATTTTATATTTGTAAATTTATGGAGATTTGTTTTGTTGCCTAAGACATGGTCTATTCTGGAGTATGTTCCATGTGCACTGAAAAAGAATGTATAGTGTGCAGTTGTTAAATGCTCTGTATGCATCTATGAAGTCCAGCTGGTTGATTGTGTTGTTTAGTTCTTCTGTGTCTTTGTATATTTTCTTTCTGGTTGTTCTATTCCTTTTTGAAAGTGGTGTATTAATATCACCCACTATTATTGTAGATTCGTCTATTTCTTTCCTCAGTTCTACTAGAGTTTGCTTTATATATTTTGGAGCTCTTTCATTGGGATCATAGATATTTATTATGGTTATGTCATCTTGTTCAGTTGTCCCTTTAATCATGAGATAATGTCCATCTTTACCTATTATGTTGGTTTTGCCTTAAAGTTTATTTTATCAGAAATTAGTACTACCACTCCTGTTCATTTTTATTGCAATTAGCTCGTTATATATTTTTCCCATCCTTTGACTTTTAATCTGTTTTTTTGTCTCTATGTGTGAGATGTACCTCTTGCAGACAGCATATTGAAGGATCTTATTTTCTTATCCTTTCTGCCACCCTCCGTCTCTTAACTAGTGCATTTAATCCATTTACATTCAGTGTAATTATCAATAAGTATGGATTTATTGTTGCCATTGTGTTTGTTTTTTTGTGGTGTTTCTGCTTTCCTTGTTCTGTGTGTCTTTCTTTGCAGAGTTCATGCTTTTTTTTTTCTTTCTTGTGAGTTTCCTCATAGTTTTAAAGTTTCCATATTCTTCTTGGATTTTCATTTTCTTCGTATGTTGTAAAGTGTTAATTTTCTTTGAGGTTACCTTATAGTCCATTAACTTTTCTCTCCATTTAATGCAGTCTATTTTATCCTGTAGCGTAGTGGTTACAAATCGGGCTGCGAACCTTAAGGTCAGCGGTTCGAAACTACCAGCTGCTCCGCGGGAGAAAGATGAGGCTTTCTACTCCTGTAAATATTTACACCCTCGGAAACCCTGTACAGGGTCTCTATGGGTCAGAACCGAATCGACAGCACTTAACAACAACAACAACATTTCATCCTGTAATCTACTTGAGCTTCTCACCGTCTAGATCTCTGTTCCTATGTGTTTACCTTCTTTTACATTGTAATTGTTTTGATCATAGACTGACCTCCCAGATTCTCTGATAGTTCTTATAATTTTGTTCTCTTCTTGAATCTTCCTTCTGCCGATTTGGTTCTGGGAGGTGCTGCCACTTATGCAGTCTCTGGTTGTTGTCTGTTCTTGTTGGTTCTCAGTCCACAGAAACCCCTTTAGGATGTTTTGTAGTGCAGGGTTGGCTTTGGAAAAATCTCTTAGCTTCAAATTATCCTGGAATGCTTTGATTTCACCTTCATATTTGATTGATAGCTTTGCTAGATAAAGGATTCTTTGTTGGCAGTTTTTTTTTTTTTTTCTTTCAAGGTTTAACATATGTCTCCCCATTGCCTTCTTGCTTGCATGGTTTCTGCTGAGATATCTGAGCTTAATCTGACTTGCTTGTCTTTGTTCGTAACACTTCTGTTTTCCTGGCTGCTTTCAGGAGTGTCTCTGTATCTTTGATTTTGGAGAGCTTGATTATGATATGTCTCGGTGATTTTCTTTTGGGGTCTATCCTTTCTGGGGTTAGCTTCTTGAATGTTTATCTTTATACTTTTCAAGATGTTAGAGAAATTTTCTTTCAGCAGTTCATCAACTATTTTCTTCTCTGTGGACTTGTGTGATTCTTCTTGTTCTGTAATACTGATAATTCGTAAGCTATTCCGCTTCATGTTGTCCATGATGAATCTTAGACCTTCTTCAGATTTTTTTTATCCTTTTTTTGTCTTTACTTTTCTATCTTAATGATATTGAGAGATTTGTCTTCCAGCTCACTTGTTTTGCCTTCCATCTCTTGTATTCTACTCCTTTTCCCTTTCAGAGTATTGTCTAGTTCTGATATTCTATTATTGATCATTTGGACCTCTTTCTGTAGGTTTTCAATTATTTCCAATGCTGTATCTATCTTATTTGATTGTTTCTGTAGAACTTTCCTGACTTCTTCCTTATTTTTCTCAACTGTATTATAAAGTGTTTTGAAACATTTTATAAACATATTTTTGAATACCTTCTCAGGTATTTCCAAGGCCTGTCCTCCTTCCAGAATGGGGTCCAGGTCTACCTCTAGGTCATTTGTCTTAGACATTTTCTCTTGTTTCTGGACTTGTGCTGTATGGTCATCTGCTCTTGCTTCTTGGACATGTTTAGTGTATATCTATGGCCTTAATACTTAATTGAGTATGTTTTGGTATTTTTTTATGCTTTCTGATTGCTTCCAGATAGATGTGATCAGGTTGTGGGCTTCCCTTTTCACTCTTCTTACTGCTTAACTCAGAGTAACTTTCACAGGTGTTGGCTGCCTCCCTGGTATATGATAGTTGGTATTGGTTCTTGCCTGGATTTTGGTGTTTTATAGAGTGTGATTGTAGCTTGACTGTATGGCAGCAGTTGCTTTCTTTTCCTGGGTAATATAGGGAGAGACAGAGTCCCCCAAAGGTAGAAGGGGTGGAATAAAACAGAAAACCAGCAATAGCAAAATGAAACAAACAAAAAAACCACCAAAACAACAACAACAAAAAATAAGTAGACTGAATACTGTAGTCTATAATTGAAGAAAAGGGAGAGAAGAAAACAAAACAAAACAAAGCAAAGCAACAACAACAACAACAACAACAACAACAACAAAAATATATATATATATATATATCTGTAGCCTAATATGAGTGAGATTTTAATGTCATCTTTCAGCTTCTTTCCTTCAAAGCTGTGGGAGAGATTTCAAGATGCCACTGTTAGTTGTTATGCTGTACCTCAGGATTTAATTTACTTTTTGGACAGTTTTGTTTTTAAACTCTCTTTCCTTCTCTACACCCCTGTTCTGGCCTTTCCCATATTTAAGAAAGAAACAAACAAAAAACAGTTCATGGCAGGCTCTTGGGCTAAGAGTATCTGTGCACATGGTTGGCATAAGAAGCAGTGGTGAGGGCGGGGGTGTCCACTCACTCAGGCACCTCCTCTAGTCACCAGAATGGAGGTGCATACGCAGTGTGTGGGAGGGGAATGAACAGAGACCAATAAAAAAAACACAAGACAAAACAAAACAAAAAACTCAGAACAAAGCAAAACCGACAAAGTCTACTGTACACCTTTACTCCAAGGTTCCCTCAGCTTTTTTCCATGGTGTGTCTGCTTCCCTGCTTGGTCTTGTCGCTTGGTCTCACCCAAGTTTTTGGCTCTGGGCCGCAGAGCCTGGCAGATTCAAAAGTATGAAATTTCTTACTTCCACTTCAAGTTCCACTAGCTGTATGCCTTCAAACTTTTAAAATATTTCTAACTATGTGGTTCCGTTTTTGAATTCCTGCCCTGAATCTGCTTTGCCTGGCATTCTGTGGTATTGCGGACCGCGAACTTCAGTGTACCTCCCTCTTATACAAGGTTAAAGCAACATTGGTTGCATTTATCACAATGTGTGAGCATTCTCATTATTTCTATTCTGGTTGTTTCCATCCTGGTACATTGTTATACCTACATATGTAATTTAGTGGAGTCCTGGTGTGGTGCTGTGGGCTAATGAATCAGGCTGCAAAGTCATTTAAATTGCAAGGTCAGTGGTTCAAACTCACCACCTGTTCTTTAGAAACCCTACAAATGCTTGCTATGGGTTGGAATGGACTTCACTGCGCTTAACAACATGCAATTTAGTAAGGAACCATACTAGTATAGTGGATTATGAGCTGGGCTGCTAAGCACAAGGCCAGCAGTTTAAATCTACCAGTTGCTCCAGAGAAGAAAATATGTGGGTTTCTGCTCCCATAATGTTTTACAGCCTCAGAAGCCCTATAAAGGGTCATTAGTAGTGAGAACCAACTCCACACAAAACCACTACCACCATACAAGTTAGTGGAGAAGAAAGATGATGCTGTCTGCTTCTGTAAAGGTTTGCAGTCTCAGAAACACTGTATAGGGAGGGTTTCTCTGAGTCAGAATTGACTCAGTGGCAGAGGGTTTTGGGGTAGGTCAGGCATTTTTATTATCTTTGAAGAAATGTGGCATAGGGTATTTTATTTTATTCTTTGTGTACATTAAATTGATAAATTTGACGTCTTTCATCATTTGTGTTACACATACCTCCTTTGATCTTAATTTTGCATATTAATATTAAGTATGTTGATTTTGAAAGCTACTATCCTTAACTTTTAGTCATTTGACTTCACATTTAAATTACTAAGTTTTCTAAATTCAAACTGCTGCCTATGCAAAAACATATACAGATAATGAGAGTAATTATTCTGAATTAATATCATTGGCATTTAAAACATCACTAGGACATCATCGACTTCATCTTTTGTAATAAGTGAAAGTATTAATTGAATATTCCTGATCTTTGTGACATATACTCTCAGCACATCATCTCTCTCATTCTATTATACATTGTCACCAATGGCCTTTCAAACCAGTAGGTGCATCTTGCTCAATTAATTTTGGCAAAGATCCCTTAGCAGGTGACATTTTACCAGCTCTTGTTCACCTTGTATATAATTCTCAAAAAGCAGAAAGTGTTTCTCTACGATTTTCTAAAACTAAAGGAAATACAAAAGCAATTTTGGGGTATATATTATCTCAAACACCATCACTATTAAAATTCTCTCTATTTTTTATACATAATTTTTTTTTTTTTTTGGTCAGATCATTTTGGAAGTGCATTGTTTGTTCTTATACCATAGAAACATGACTTAGCAAATCTCTGTAACATTGCAATTTGAATTTAGGTACATATTTAAGTAAATTTGAATAAATATACCTATTTAGTTTTTAACTAGTCCTTGAAGTGGTTTTGGAGCTTTCTAATTTCTCCTTGTTGTTGTTGTTTTTAAGTACCTAGGAATAGTTTCCAACTCATCACCACCCTATGTAGGGTTTCAGAGGCTGTACAATTTTGTGGGAGTTGAAAGCCATATGTTTCTCAGTTTCTCCTTGATGTTGTTATTAAGTGCTCTCAAGTGGGTTCCAGCTCATAGGTACCCTGTGTAGGGTTTCCTAGCCTCAGTTTGTGAGTTTGAAATGCTGACCTTGTGGTTCAAACCAACCAAAACATCCAGTGGGCAATAAAAAAAATTATCTTTTTTTCCATATTATTTTCAACATCTTCTAAGATGGATGTGTAGTACTGGTGTAGTGCTGTAGGATTATCACTGGATCACAGGGTCGGTTTGAAACACAAGTTTGGTTTGAACTGCAAGGTTGAAGGTTTAAATTCACCAGCCTACTTGATGGCCCTTAAGAAGGGCTCCTAAGTATGTAAGTAAGGAGGGCCTTTAATAAAGCACTAGACCACAAGGTCTGTTTGAACCACAATATCAGTGGTTCATGCTCACCAGCTGCTCCTTGCAAACCCTATACAGGGTCGCTATGAGTTGGAACAGATTCAATTGCACTTTCCAACAACAACAAATTAAGAGAAATTTATGTTTGATTTATAGACATAGATAAATATTGCTCACATTGGGCATACGCTATGTCTTTTTTTTTTTCAATATCCCATGTACTAGAATAGATGTTGTAAATCCTGAACTTAGCGCCAGGATATTTATTTCTAAACAGTTCTATTAACTTAAGTGTATGAGTTCTCTTCAGCTTTTGAGTAATTTGACAAAATTTAACAAATTTGTTGTTGTTAATCATTGTCAAGTCAATTCTGACTCATAGGTTTCAGGGGCTTTAAATCTTCAAGGGATCTCACCTTGTGATTTCCAGTGCTTATCATATGTAGCCCCTGTGCATCCTGGGTAATAAATGGGGATGAAAAAAAATGAGGTTTGGAATCAATTGTGAAGGTAGCTTATTTATGTTGGAAAAAGTCTAATTGCTTAAAGAGACTTTTTACATTTTCTCAGTCATTTGATACCTAGGATTCCCTTAGAATTTTTCTTGAGGCTAGACTGGGGGCCAAGAGGAAAACAAGAGATATATTAATGGAGAACTGAAACTGCAAAGATAAAAGCCAGGTTTCTTGCCCTCAAGAAAGTTACAGGTTATTGGATAAAGAATAAAAAAATGTGTTCAAGGAAATCATAATATAAAATGTGATGTATAGTGGTAGAGAAGTTCATGGGTGCTATAATGACAACTCATTAAAGTACTTTATGCATGATTACATTTGAATTTTAGAATAATATCTTGAACAACAAGGGTAGAAAATAATTTGGAGTTTGTGAGGTTTCTAAAATGCAAGAAACATGATGATTATTATCTGAAGATGCAGGTCTGAACTAAGTATCATTAGGACAGAGAAATGATACAGATACAGAAGTTTGTAATACTGAACAGGATTTGCTGACTAAATGTTTATGTGATGTGAAGAGTTGAGAAGAACTCCTCCTGGTTTCCAATTGAGATGATTAGATAGATTAAAGAGATTTGAAATCCTAGAGAAATGATGAGCCAAGCTTTGTACAAACTGAGTTTGAGCTACTGTGAACCGTTCATGCGATGAATTAGAATCTATTCTGAACAAGCTTAGTTAGTTGTAAGAATATGTAAGCATGTTTATGTTTGATTTGTAGACAAATGTCTTAATTATCACTGATATTTGAGCATACTAGGGTAAGCTTGAGTTTGTTTTTATTTGTCTGAATATGACATATTAAGCTACAATGATAAAACAACATAAAATGACTTAGAACAACAACAAAAATGCTGAAATCTCAGTCCTCCAGGGACAAATGCAGATTCAGCTGAACTTTCAAAGCAGCCATCAAGCAAATGATCTATCAAAGCTTTCCACCAAGATAGTTATGATAGTAAAATCAGACAATGAAGAGGCTTCCACCAGTAATTAGTTCCTTCCTTTCTTAAGTGGCAAATGTTCCACCTAACCAACTGATTTTTTTATTTTTATTTGTTTTGGCCAAAGCAAAGTGGAAGAGCATACCTAACTTCAAAGGTGTAAGGAAGTTTAATACACACCCTCATATGCTCAGAAATAGGAGAAACAGAAATACTGATAAGCAACAAAAATTTCTTAAATATTTTGGAGTCAGAAATAGGTGAGTTCCAAAAACCAGCTTTGAGTAAGTTTCTTTAAAAAAAAAAAGAATATCTACATTCTTCGTGTTTGAGGGAAAGATACAAAATGCTATCTAAATCTTTTGATCTATTGTATTAAAATGGTGCAGTTAATAGGTGTCATTTCCTTGAACACTTAGTTGAACACTGTGTATATGTGGATTTTGAACATGAAATATAGCCACACATACAATGAAGATGAATATATCATTGAAAATGTGCTCTTTGTATTTTAATCCACAATAGAGCCCCTTTTGTGATTATTCAATTTGATAGAATAAAAAAACAAAACATAAATGTCTAAGTAATTAGTCACAGACAATGCATTTGTCTTTACTTCTGTGCACTTTGTACATATATTTTACCTTTTGAAGATCTTGTGTTTGTGATTTGATCTCCTCCAAATCATTCTTCAAAAAACAATGTCCCTTAATACACAAGCTTGCTGGCGACCACGTTGGTCTTCTGGTGAGTGGAAGTGGGGGGAAATCAGCAATGAAAATGAGGACTAAGTCTGACCACCTTACATAGACTCCTTTTGACCTGGAGTATGATGACACCTCGTTGACCCTAAGTATAGTGAGACTTGGGGACTCCTGAGCCCATGGATAAGGACATAGCCACCAAGATCTAGAGCTGAGAGTGAAGTATCCAGCTGATTTGAAGTGAGGGGAGATGCACACAAATGCCCAAATTTGACCTAGCTTTGATGGCTTGATGATCAGAACTCAACTAGAGAAAAAAAAAAAA
>NW_006408537.1:16237375-16245523 GCF_000296735.1 Chrysochloris asiatica | reverse complement strand
AAAAAAAAAAAAAAATTCTTGAGCATACATCAGTATTTACTTCTGTTCCAATTAGTCCATGCAAACCCACCTCAACGTTCCACTAACTACCTTGCTCTCATTGCTTCTTACACTTTTTGTTGTTTCAGTTATTATATTTCAACCTAAAAAAATTAGGTGTTCTCTAGTTCCTGATATTAGGCAAAGTATTTGATGCATTTAAGTATAGTGACTTATTATATGGTCATGTATAATAAGACAACTATCTTAGACTCTAATAATATTTGCTATCTTGTAAATCTCCTCAGCTGAAATAATTCATATAAAGTTTCTCAATGATTTAACTACATTTAAAATGTGTTCCCATTCCAAAGAGAGGTTACCCAATGGAATGTGGAAATCATCAGACAATATATTTTATGTTTGATTTACCCATGCAAGTAAAGTTTTGCTAAAGGTGATACAGAAATGGCTACAATCATACATTGACAGAGAACTTCCAGAGGTTCAAACTGGATTCAGACGAGGCCATGGAACGAGGGATATCATTGCTGATGTCCGATGGATCTTGGCTGAAAGCATAGAATATCAGAAAGATGTTTACCTGTGCTTTATGACTATGCAAAGGCTTTCGATTATGTGGATCATGGCAATCTATGGACAATATCGTGAAGTATGAGTATTCCAGAACACTTAATTGTGCTTATGAGGAATTGGTACATGGACCAAGAGGAAGTTGTTTGAACAGAACATGGCAACACTGAATGGTTTAAAATTCAGAAAGGTATGCGACAGGGTTGTATTCTTTCACCATACTTATTAAACCTGTATGCTAAGCAAATAATCCAAGAAGCTGGGTTATATGAAAAAAATGTGGCATCAGGATTGAAAGAAGGCTCATTAACAACCTGCGATATGCAGATGATGCTTGCTGAAAAAGAAGAGGACCTAAAATATTTATTGATGAAGATTGAAGAGCTCAGCTTTTGGTATGGAAAACAAAAATCCTCACCACTAGACCAAGAAACAGCATGCTTATCAATGGAGAAATCGAAGTTGTCAAGGACTTCATTCTTCTTGGATCTACTAACAACATTCATGGAATCAGCAGTCAAGAAATCAGACAACATATTGCATTAGGTTAATGTGTTGCACAAGACATTTTTAAAGTGTTGAAGAGTAAAGATGTAAGCTTGAGGACTAAGAAGCGCCTGACCCAAGCTATGGTATTTTCAGTAACCTCATATGCATGCGAAAGCTGGACAGTGAATAAAGAAGACCATAGAAGAACTGATGCCTTTGAATTAAGGTATTGGAGGAGAATATTGAAAGTGACATGGGCTGCCAAAAGAATCAACAGATCTATATTGGAAGAAGTGCAGCCAGAGTGCTCCTTGGAGACCAGGATGGCCAAACTTTGTCTCTCATACTTCGAACATATTGTTAAGAGGGACCAGTCGCTGGAGAAGGATATCATGTTTGGTAAGGTGGAGGGTCAGAGAAAAAGACACTCCAATGAGATGGATTGGCAAAGTGGCAACATCAGTGGGCTCAAGCTTGGCAACAGTTGTGAACTTAGCCCAGGACCAAGCAGTGTTTCATTCTGTTGTACATAGGGTTGCTATGAGTCGGTACTGACTAGATGGCATCTAATAACAACAGTAACAATCTTTGTCATGGAGTCCTGGTATGATGCTGTAGGTTAATGTGCTGGACCTCAAAGTTTGCGGTTCAAGCTCACCAGCCACTCTTTGGAAACCCTATACATGAGCGCTGTGGGTCAGAACCGACTTGACGGCACTTAACAATAACAACAATATTTGTCATGGAGTCCTGGTGTGGCACTCCAGAATAATGCACTGGACCACAAGGTCTGTTTGAACTACAAACTTGTAAGGTCAGCTGTTCAAACTCACCAGTCATTCCTCAGAAACCCTACTTAGATGATACTTATCAACAACAACAACAGTCTTTGTGATAGAGTGCTTGAGTGACTCAGAAGACAGGATTGACAACCTTTCCTTTCCTTAAAAAATATCCAAGGAAAATGGTTTAACTTTGACAAGTATGAGGTCACCATGATTTGAGTCAGTTCGATGGTAACAGTATGTATATTCTTTGTCATGGCGCTTACACAGTGTGTGCTGATTCCATTGGTAGCCTGAGTCCACTACAAATTTTCTAAATGGCAATTTGAGTGTAGCAGACGTCAGTTTCAACTAAGAAACATTTGTTTTATTAGGAATGCAGACAGAATATGCCAGTGAATTCAACTAATTGCATAGTATTATCTAAAGTGAAATCATACATTGTAAGATATAATTAAATTAATTTTACCTTAGTGGTTTCTATAAACATTTCTGATAGACAGTAAGAAAGCTAATCATTTCTAGTAGATATATCTTGTTCAAGATTAGATGAAATTTAATTTCAATCACTTTAGCAGAAAGTCATATTTTTATGTTTTTATTTCTCTTCTTTAAAGTGTTTTCTATGTTAACTACAATAAAAAATAAATCCAGATACATTCCAAAATGATAAAAAATATGTCTTAGTATAAGAATCTAAAAGCTTTTTTATTGAAAAGGTTTATTGTGGTAATATTTAGTTAATTATTTACATAGTGAATGCTAATAAGTTAACCTTTATTTTATATTTATTAGGTACTAGCCATTGTCATAAATGTATGGCAGATAATAACTCATTTGATTAAATTATTATAGTTACATGTTGTTAAGGATTACATATGACATATTAAAATTTTGAAATAGTTCATCTATTTTACAGTGAGAATCTTTAGGACTAAAGACTTAGGCATCTGCAGTGAATATTGAGATATCTGTAATGTCTCTTGTACTTTGAAAGAGCTATTAGGTCAGGATTTTCATGACAATAATCAACAAGGCAGAAACTAACAAAAGCCTGGTTTGTTTTCAAACTCTGTAAGAAAGGCAGAATTAGACATGCACTGTGAAAATAAAATAAGTGTAAAATTTTGACACATATCCTGCTTTTCACACATTCTTTAAAAGACAGCAGAGTCCCTAACATCTTCTATTTTACACACTAAACTATTTTGAAATCTGCCTATGATCACACAATTTTGTGATGTGCTAAAGTGCTTATAATACTCAGCTTTTAAAATTTCAATTAGCAAGTGTTAATTAGCATCTAAAATGAGGAAGAGGTCTCAGAGAGGTTGTAAGAAAAAAAAAGAAGATAAAAGTTGAGAGGCCTAAGTAAAGGAATAAATTACTTCAAAGTAGAGTAGAGAATACAATGGAGAAACAGAAGGCAGTAAAAGAGTAAGAATGAAGAAACAAAATATTCTGAAGAAAGATAAGGAAAGAAATAAACAAGATTTTGAATGTTTTCTGTTTATTAGATCAAAATATATTTGGCTTCTTTTTTTTTTTTTTTGTTAAACTTCAAAGGTGAATCAATCTACTCTAAAAGTGAAATTCAAATGAGCTACTAATTCCTGTTTTTAATAGTTAATAATTATAGGCAAAAGAAAATACTAACCACTTTCAAAAGTCTTGTTTTATTTAAATAATACATATTTCAACACAAATGTATACAATTTGAAAAAGCAGTTAATAGCATAATGCATTTTTATGGTCCTAAAATTTTCTAAATAATCTTATAGAAAATTATTTTCTTCTTTAAATTGACAACTCAAAGATTTTAATTAAAATGCCTTTCACATATCCCATAAGCATCCAGTACAGCTAAAGTCTTATAATTGTCTATCTAAGCTGTAGGCAGCTGGAGACAATTCTCAAATTCCTCATAGGAAGAAAGCCAAAATAAACAACAGGAAAACAATACGTCACTGAGAACATCACGGCAGTCTTGGTTTAGTAAAAGAAAACAACAGAAGCCTCGTAAGGCAAAGTGGAGCAGATGGCCCTAAGAATCTTTTGGACTAGGTTATTTTTGTTCTTAGGCCATAGCTTGTGATAGAATGCAAATACACTGGGAACACATTAACTGGTGCATACGGATGTGGGTGTTAGTTTCCTAAAGTGAGAATCAAATTCTCAAACCTAACATTTAATCAGAACTGTTGTTTCTAACTAGCATGTCATGCTCTATTGCTTCCAGATAATATGCCATATGATTCCCAGTCAAATGATAATGAGGAGTAGCAATGACAGAATAAAGTAAACAGCATTGAGTCAACTTTTCTCCAGACATTTTTTTTTTTTTTTAAAGGTTTAGGCAAGGATATTGAAGAAAAAGAAAAAATGACTCCATGTTCTCGCCCCTGATCACAGAGTACACAATCAAAGTCACTTCTTTGAGAGCACATTAAAAACTACAGACAATTTTACATGACGCTGCGTTATCAACATCATGAAATTTAAGTCAGATTATTTAACAAGGTTGAAATGTTAATAAGAATTTTATACTGAAAATACTGTTGTGCTGAATATAATTAACTGGCTAAAACATAGATTGTGTTTATTTCTGTTTTGACCACTATTTTCATCATAATTAAGTTGTTATTTGTTTTCATGTTGTAGTTTCTATAAGCACTGCATTTAGATTTGCCAAATTATTGAGCAAACATATTTAAAAAATTCAAAGAATTTCAAAATTTACTTTCAAAATCATGTTTTTGAGGGCTTTACAATTAAATGTGCATGTGAACCTGTGTATATGTGTATGAGTGATTGTGGTGGTGGTAGTTTTGTGCCACCGAGTTGATTTCAACTTATAACCACCTTGTATAGAATTTCCTAAGCTGTAAATCTTTATGGGAGCAGAAATCCTCATCTTTCTCCCTTGGAGCAGGTGGTGAATTCGAACTACTGACCTTGCAGTTAGTAGTACAACTTGTAACATGCTATACTACTAGGGATCATTATGTGTGTGCAGATGAAAGAAAATATCGGGTTTTATTTGTCTTTGAAGACCTTAAATAAATGTTAATAAAATTTAAGACATCCTATTGTGATTTCAGGAGTCCTGGTGTGGCGCTGTGGGTTGATGCACCAGAATGCTAAGCTGTTTGAACTGCAAGGCCGGCGGTTCAAGCTCACCAGCTGCTCCTCGGAAACCCTATACAGAATTGCTATGAGTCGAAACTGACTCAACAGCACTTCATAGCAACAACAATTGTGATTTCATGTCAATGAAGAAATAATAGACAGGTGTTGTGCCATCATATTCTCCTTATCATTTAATTAAACAAACCAACCATTAGATTGATACCAATTAAGAGTTCATTTAATTTTTCTTCATTCCAAATTTGTTTTCTATGTTACATAAACTACTGAATGATCTGTGCTATAATGATGTATTATTTCCTTGTTTTATTTCATAGACAAGTTTAGATTTGGACTATACTTTGAAATATCTGTTGACAATTTAGGAATACATCAAAATACAGTCAAAAGTAATATCTGCTTCTTCGTTGCCTTATGCTAGTATAACTTATGATTTCCCTCTGGCTTCTTCAGCTTTCTCCCAAGTTAATAGTTTCTCAACTCTTTATGTGCTTGATATCTTGTCTTGCCATTAATCACTTAAGAAGTTAACAGCTAGCACATCTCTCAGTATTGTCTTGAGTTTAACTCTGTCTACACAGCAATGAATCAAAGCCATGAAAATAGAGGATGGTACCTTTTCAAATGAAAGCATTAAAAAAATATATATATATCATTTAAGCTTTCACTCAAAACTCTTAGATTCTGACAATTTTCTCTTTGAAGTTAAATGTACTATCTGCTGAAATTTTATTTGATGAGAAACTATTAATTAGGCCACCAGTTGTTCCTCGGAAATTCTATATAGGGTCGCTATGAGTCAGAACAGACTTGACAACACTCAACAACAACAACAAAAACAATTGAGGGCTATTCTTGCTATAAACATCGTGCACTGAATAAAATGTATTAGATTTTTATTTCATCTTTTTCATATAATTATTGTTATTGTTTGTGTTTATCCCTTAGCTTTGCTATATGTTACCTTTTGTGTTCTAACACATTTTTAATGAATGATAAGCCATAATTTGATACATGTGTGATAAATCAGATGATCAGTTAGATCAGTAAAGTGACTTTGGGACAACAAGAAAAATAGCTTTGGGATTCATTTAAAAAGAAAAAGAAAGAAAGAAAACCCTCTGGGTTTAAAATGATGTCTTTTACTATTTGAAAATTTCTAAATTATATTGCTTAGGGCCCCAATTTTTTTTCAACTGAAATTTGAATTGTTGTTGTTAGGTACAATTGAGTCATTTCTGGGCTATAGCAACCCAACATACAACAGAACGAGACAACGCCCAGTCCTGTGCCACCCTCACAATTGCTGCTATGCTTGAGCCCATTGCTACTGCCATGGTCCTAATCCATCTTGATGTGGGGAGGTCCCCCTCTTTTTCACTGACCCTCTACTTTACCAAGCATAATGTCCTATTCCAGGGACTGGTCTCTCCTGATAGTATGTCTGTAGTATGAGAGACAAAGTCTGGTCATCTTGGCTTCTAAGGAGCATTTTAGTAGTACATCTTCCAATACTGTTCCAACACTTGTTCTTCTGTCAGTATATGGTAGCTTCAATATTCTTCTCTAAAACCTTAACTCAAATGCATCTGTTCTTCTATGGTTTGCCGTATTCATTATGCAACTTTCACAAGCATATGAAGGTATTGAAAAAAATTCATAAAGCACTTTACTTCACAAACTGATATCTTTGTTCTTCAACACTTTAAAGATGTCCTGTGAAGCAGATTTACCTAATGCAATGCATGGTTTGATTTCTTGACTGTCTCAGTGGCTAATAATTTGGAAGTCATTCTGAATTTTGATTATAGTTATAAATCTAAGGTCTCTGGATTGTGTGAATGGTTTACACTAGAACAGCTATTCTAAAGGTTGTTAGTTTGTCCTTGCTCAGCACTGCTACAAATGGAAAAACTAGCTATCTTCTTCTGGAAAGACTGTTGCTGTAAATAATTGCTACTGAGTAGGTTCAAATTCTTGGTGATCCCATTTGTGAGTGTCACCTTTCTGATGCAGATCACCAGGCTGTCTTGCAAGGTTCATGAATTTAGTACAGAATTGTTTGTCCGATTCAGGTAACGCTAAGGAAACCTTATAGAGCAGTCCTTTCTGTACACATAGGGTTCCCAGAAATCAGAATCAATTTGATGGCAACAATTTTGCTTTTCATTTTCCTTTTCTTATGTTATAATATATATCATTGACATTAAAAGCTTGATATGACAATTTTGTAAGGAAAATTTATTCATATATGAAATTAAATATGGAAACCAAGAGTTTAGATATTTAAGTAATTTATATACAACTTAATATTTTGCCAAAATATTCTTTCTTTTTTAAAAAAAAATAATAATAAAAGAAGGTTCCCAGGATGAATAGAGAAGATAAAACTAAATTTAATGTTTTCAGAAACATAAAAGCATGATATAATTATACACAAAGAAAACTCTTTTGTAAGGATATTTTTTCTACTTATTGGTTTTTTTCTTAGAAATGTCTTGTTGTAAGGTTCTGTCAAGTTGGTTACAACTTTTAGACACACTGAATAGGGATTGTGTTGTTGTTGTTAAATGCCTTTGAGTCAGTTTCGACTCATATCGACCTTGTACATGGTTACCTAGGAGTAGCTAGTGAGATTACACTGCTGACCTTGTGTTTCAAACTGATCTGGCAGTCCACCACAAGGCCACATAAGACTATAAATATTCATGAGAACAGAGAGCCTGACTTTTCTCCCTTGGGACCACTAGTAGCTTTGAACTGCAGACATTGTGGTTAGCAGTCAAGTACTTACCCTGCAGTGCCACCAACACTCCCTAAAAATGTCTTGGTTGTGGTGGTTGTGTGCTAAAGAGGAGGCTTCAAATCATTGTGACACTGTATAAGGTTTCCAAGACTGTAAATCTTTAGGGAAGCAGAAAACCTCATCTTTCTTCCACAGATAAAGCCAAACTTGCAATTCCCTGAGATACAAGAGCTCCACTATCAGACATTGTTGTTGTTGATAGGTGCCATCGAGTTGGTACTGACTCATAGCAACATATGCACAGCAGAACAAAACACTGCCTGATCCTGGGCCAACCTCACTACTGTTGCCACACTTGAGTCCTTTGATGCTGCCAGTTGGCCAATCCATCTCATTGGGAGTCTTCCT